>NW_025335438.1:20041940-20043308 GCF_004798865.1 Varanus komodoensis
AAAACTAGACCAGGAGCTGACTGTGGCTCAGATCATGAGCTTCTCGTTGCAAAATTTAGGCTTAAGTTGAAGAAAGTAGGAAAAAGCACTAAGCCACTCAGGTATGACCTAAATCATATCCTGATGAATATACAGTAGAGGTGACAAATAGATTTAAGGAATTAGATCTGATAGACAGAGTGCCTGAAGAACTCTGGATGGAGGTTCGCAACATTGTACAAGAAGCAGCAACTAAAACCATCCCAAAGGAAAAAAAAATGCACGAAAGCAAAATGGCTGTCTAAGGAAGCTTTACAAATAGCTGAGGAAAGAAGAGAAGCAAAAGGCAAGGGAGAAAGATACACCCAATTGAATGCAGAATTCCACAGAATAGCTAGAAGAGATAAGAATTCCTTCCTAAATGAACAGTGCAAAGAAATAGAAGAAAACAATAGAACAGGGAGGACCAGAGATCTCTTCAAAAAAATTGGAGATACGAAGGGAACATTTCATGCAAAGATGGGCATGATAAAGGACCAAAATGGCAGGAACCGAACAGAGGCAGAAGAGATTAAGAAGAGGTGGCAAGATTACACAGAAGAACTATACAAGAAAGAGCTTAATGTCCCTGATAACCACAATGGGGTTTTCACTGACCTCGAGCCAGACATCCTGGAATGTGAAGTCAAATGGGCCTTAGGAAGTCTGAGCAACGACAAAGCTAGTGGAGGTGACAGTATTCCAGCTGAGCTATTCAAAATCTTAAAAGATGATTCAGTAAAAGTGCTATACTAAATATGCCAGCAAATTTGGAAAACGCAGCAGTGGCCACAGGATTGGAAAAGGTCAGTTTACATTCCATTCTCAAAGAAGGGCAATGCCAAGAATGTTCAAACTACCGCGCCATTGCACTCATTTCACATGCCATCAAAGTTATGCTCAAAATCTTACAAGCTAGGCTCCAGCAGTATGTGGACCAAGAACTACCAGAAGTACAGGCAGGATTTCAAAGAGGGAGAGGAACTAGAGATCAAATTGCCAACATATGCTGGATCATGGAGAAAGCTGGGGAGTTCCAGAAAAACATCTACTTCTGCTTCATTGACTGTGCTAAAGCCTTTGATTGTGTGGCTCACAACAAATTGTGGCAAGTTCTTAAAGAGATGAGAGTACCAGACCATCTTATTTGTCTCTTGAGAAACCTATATGCGGGTCAAGAAGCAACAGTGAGAACTGGGCATGGAACCACTGATTGGTTCAAAATTGAGAAAGGAGTTCGGCAAGGCTGCATACTGTCGCCCTGCCTATTTAACTTATATGCAGAGCACATCATGAGAAAGGCGGGGCTAGATGAATCACCAGCAATCTTAATTCCAACTGGTGATTCAT
>NW_025335438.1:20043408-20114258 GCF_004798865.1 Varanus komodoensis
CCGACCTGGCATTGAGCAGCAGCACCGTCAGGCCCAAGGGGTGGTTGATAAGGCTACGTGGCGCCCTCTGGTTGGGGGCAGAACCAGAAGGAGGGATAGGTGTCAGCCATCTGTCCATCCTTCTTCTACGTGGACATGTTAAGCCCCTATTGCTGTAATGACCATTGCCCATGACCACGCCAATGGCAGCACCCGTGTGTTCCCCAGGATATATAAACGTCGACATGGCCAGGGATGGCTCAAAAGCACTGATTAAAGCAGGGTAAAATTATAAAGCAGTTCGAAAGAGGAGAAAAAAAGAATGATAAAAAGAGAAAAAGAAAAAAAATCCTTTCCCTTCCCTAAGATTCAGCGGTAGGCAAGCCTATTTCAACAAGAGTCCTTGGCCAGCCCAGCCCCCCCTCTCATCCCCCGAACGGCTCCCAAACGGCGGCGACCCCTTTGGCCGCCGGCCTGAGGCTGCCAGCCTTGGCCGTGGCCGCTGCTTTGTGGCCTCAGGGCGCCTCCGAGTCCCGCCCCGTCGCGCACCCCGCGCGCCCGATCACCTGGGGCGGTGGGCAATGCGCTCCGGCGCCGCCTGCGCTGGCCGCTGGAGCTGGCTTCCATCGACGTCGTGGCAGCGCGCGTCTGCTTGCATCTGCTTGCACGCAGCGGCGGCTCTTTCCTCCAGCGCAATGTAGCGGCGTGCTGCTGGAGGTGGGCGGAAGTCTTTCTTGCAGCGCGGGATCGGTGTTTCCTGCCCGAGGGGCCGTTCCCTCCTGCCCGCGGCCGCTGCTTTGTGGCCGCAGGGCACCTCCGAGTCCCGCCCCGTCGCGCACCCCGTGCGCCCGATCACCTGGGGCGGCGGGCAACGCGCTCCGGCGCCGCCTGCGCTGGCCGCTGGAGCTGGCTTCCATCGACGTTGTGGCAGCGCGTGTCTGCTTGCACCTGCTTGCACGCGGCGGCGGCTCTTTCCTCCAGCGTGATGTAGCGGCGTGCTGCTGGAGGTGGGCGGATGCTTCCTCAAGGCACTGTATTTCTGCTACATACAATGTTGTTGTTGTTAGTCACGAAGTTGTGTTCGACCCATCGCGACCCCATGGACAACATTCCTCCAGGCCTTCCTGTCCTCCACCAACTCCTGGAGTCCACCCAAGCTCACGCCAACTGCTTCAGTGACTCCATCTAGCCACCTCATCCTCTGCCGTCCCCTTCTTCTTTTGCCATCTATTGTTCACAGCATTAGACTCTTGCTACATACAATAGCTGATTTTAATTAGGGAATATCTTGTTAACACGCTGTTAATAGATTCATAGTAGAATTCTAGATCTGTGTAATTTAGAAGAGAAACAATCTGTTATAAGTAGGTTTCGATTTCTGTTGAAGTTAATATACATTAATCATGGTATCACAAGCTTGATAGATATCAGTGGGAGTTAAGTATGGTAAACATGTGCTATGTTGTGCTAACTTTTTTTTTTAAATAAAACCTAGGAAGCTGATTAAATGATTCTCTGTTGTCCTAATATCTTATAATACATTGGGAAAACAGATGTTTTATGAATTATAGAACTGATTGGTTCTACCCTCTGAGAGAAATACATTCTTGGAGGAAGAGATTTGACCTTGGATTCCTACTCCTTGCCCCCACAGAACCTTTGCAGCTGGTCCTTCTGCATCATGGAAATTCTGACAATGGAAGGCAGGGAAGAGATGCCTGCCAGTGGCGTGGGAGTGGGTGTGTTAGGAAAGGCTAGCTCTCTTGTCCCCCAGACATACCCATAAATCTTTGCCAGCCCTCTGCCAGGAGTGGCACAGCTGGATTCACTGTGATTTCAGTGGAAGGGAATGAGTAAAAGGCAAGAGAAACCCTTAGTCTGGGTGAGAGGAAAACTGCAAATACACTTCTGCTGTGCTGGCATGAACCCTGCAGGTCACTAGATATTTAGGCTCTAACACTGGAGCACTTTCAATTAAGGATATGATTGTCGGGCTCAGGTCATTGCAAAAAATGTCTTGAATTACATGTTACATGCAGATATATGTCTACTTTAGTATTTTACTTGAGCATAATGCTTTTCTTTTTTTTAGATGACTTCTGCAACAAGAGAGCCTAAGTTTCCATTAGTAGCTGGGTGTCTCAAAGGACTGACTGCACTCCTGTATAACTTTACTAAATCCATGGATGAAGGTGTAGTATCTCTCTTATTTAAAAAATCCTAAGAACTCCCTGTCTCTGTGCCATTTTCTTAAGTTAAATTTGGACTGGGTAACTTTGAGGACCAATTTCCTACACCTGGAATGTTTTGGGGGCCACATGTTCACTCATGTTCTGCCAAATTTTGGCATCACAATTGGCTAATTGGTGCCAAATTTTGACAGCAAGCTTTAGCAGTGGCCTTAAAGTCCAAGTTTAGCTTTAAAGTTGGCCTTTTTAGCATAATTGATAATTCTTTTTAGGACAAAGAATGGGATAATAATCTATAATGTTTATAAACTTGAAAGCCCAGTTTATCAATTTGGTCTCCTATTGTGGTATGTTGTCAGCATTTTGTTGTTCCCAACTGTTGACAGTTCTGTTGCTTCAGCAAATTCAGCAGCAACCAGGACACCAGAGACTACACTTAAGTGGTGCAGGTGAGGGTACATACAGATTCCACAAATTATTAGCCTATTCTTCCAGTATAGGAGTCCCAGTGTAACTATTCCCCAAGGATCAGATATAAACAGTCTATAAGCCTAGCATCAGTTAGTTTTGGAAACAGTTTCCACGTTCTTTTCCCACTCCATTTCCTACTTCCATAATGAAGCTCATTCAATTGAATGCCAATTGAATGGATCATTTAGTTCACCCCCCTTTTCTGAGGAAGGATATATTTATATATAAATTTGCCTTAAAGATGCTTGTCCAATGTTCCTTGGAGATTACCAAAGGTTATGTTACAGCCTCCTTGGTCCAGATGGTTTGTTTCAGTAGGATTTTTTCCCATCCTTGGTCTCTTTGCATTCCTTGGAGTTTATAGTGTTTTCAGTACTAGGATACACATTTGTTTTCCCTTTTATTTTAAAATTATTGTAGATACACATTTGTTTTCACTTTTATTTTAAAATTATTGTAGA
Organism: Varanus komodoensis; assembly: GCF_004798865.1. Taxonomy (NCBI): domain Eukaryota; kingdom Metazoa; phylum Chordata; class Lepidosauria; order Squamata; family Varanidae; genus Varanus; species Varanus komodoensis. The sequence goes on from NW_025335438.1 coordinate 20,046,509, forward strand.
TAATACCTGACCACATATTCTTTCTACATACTAATCCTGCCTTCCCCATCTCAATTATTTGATTCTTTCAAACTGTCTCAATATGATTGGTCCTCTAAAAATGTTATATTGTTTGTAGTTCCTCTCTGAACTCTTCAACTTCTTTGTAAACTTTTTAAAACTGGAATATTAAAGAGAGAACACAGTATTTAAAAAAAGTTGTGAATTTTTATTGTGCTTCTGATAACTTGCTGGGTTTTGGTGCATCCACATAGGATCTTTCTTCTGCATCCTTCCCCGTGTTAGTTCTGTAGCAAAGTGTGAATCAAAAATTTGATGACAGTAGGTGTGTCTGCATTGCTCTTATTTATTTTATTGCAGACAGTTGTGCAATCCTATACCTCTACCTAGAAGCAAGTTCCAGTGATTTCAGGGGTGCTATTTCTAGATATGCAGTTATAGGATTGAACCCAACAGAGCTTACTTCTGGGAGACAGGTACAGAAATTCATTGTTAATAGCTTATGATCTGTGAGGTAGACCCATGGAAGATCATTTTGGTTTAATCTGGTAAAAGGTCATCATGGAATGAAACCAAATCAATATGTTTGAATCAACTTTTGTAAAGGGCTGACTTTCCTCTTATAAGTTTAAATTCAAACTAGCACATCATGACTGTTGTGTGTGCGCACAGAGGAAAGGTGCCAGAATGTGCACAACCAGTTTATAGCTTCGATGGAAATTTGAGTTCAGACAGTAAAGACAAAGAACTTTTGGAATGTCAGCAAACTACAGGATCAGATCAAGACCATCCGAGGAATGAGGAGGTTTACTCCAGGTGGATTGAGATGATAACCTGTCCGCCTGCCCATGGGAACAGGGCAATAGCACAGCAAGAGGTGGAGATGGCAGCTAGGGCTGATGAGAGCCCTGATTCACCAATGGGAGAACAGGGGAAGGACTTGGAATCTGACCAGGGTGGATCCCAGGAGTTAAGCACTCTGTCAGATATAGAGGTCCCTCCCCCTGAAGAGGTGAGGCTATTGCTAGGGGACAACACAGGCAGGAGATCCAGTTGAGAAGCACCAGCAGGTGAGGTATCACAGTGCCCCACCTCTGGGTTGGTGTTGGAGAGGGCTCAACACTTCATTCTGGGTGAACTCAGATGTGCAACGGTAGAGATGTGTAACAATAAAGCCTTGTGAAAACCATAGAGCAGCATGTTTACTCAGGAGGAGGGTCTTGCCTCACTACAGTGACCATCTTGGCTTGTGCATTTTCTTTACAGATCCCCAAACTTCAAAAGAGATCTTCGACTTTGCAGTGAAGGCAATAAGTCCACAGGTATATGGGATGTCCCATCAAACGTCTTTCAAAATAGTAATTCTCTAGATAAGTGATGAACAAATCTTTTTATATTGATTCTTTTAACATTGCAGATTGACTTGAAGCGATATGCTGTGCCCCTTGGTAAGAACTTATTTCATATAGCTCTGTATAATAGTATGTCTTTGTGAGAGCATATTTCTTTTTGATGGAAAAAGTGTAGCATATTTAATATATTTTCATTTACAAAAGGTAAAATATAATTTTTCAAATAACAAAAGGAGGGCAGGCAAATTTGAAATTTAAGTTCTAATTTGTTTCTTTAAAGATATGGCTATTATAATCAGGAAAAGCAGAATTGCAATGTTAAAATCATTAAAATATGCTCAGTTGTCTAGCTGAAACCATTTATTGCCTTTAAATTATTATTATTATTATTTTACTTTGCAGCTGGTCTACATTTGTTTAGCAAGCATGCTGTTCAATTTGGTACTTGTCTTCTGGACAACTATGCCTTATTATTTGAACTAATGTCTAAATGGTGTGGCCACCAGAATGTAGAACTGAAGAAAGCTAGCAATTCAGCCTTGGATGCATGTCTTAAACAGGTAAAATACATATATCCCATAACTTTATGAATTATTAAATTACAAATATTAAACAATATGCATAATCTGGAAATTTGCACCAAACTTTTTCCATACTTCATTAGCTAACCGATCAATAAATACTGTCCAATAGAATCCAATAGAAACTTCTGTCTGCTATGTCTTTTTCTGATCTTTTTCTTTCCCTGCTTTTACCTCTTTGCTGTACTTTCTGTCCAGCCTGTTTGGACTTTCACGTATGCCTGGCTGTCTTCACAATCTTCTCCTTGTTGGAGGCACAGTTTTACTGTTAGAAGCATAAGAGAGTTTTCTGAAGTGGGAATCAATTGCTTAATGGGTGTATAGTGAGTTATTGTTGATTTAACTACTTAAGCAGCAGTGGAGATGGGAAGATCTGATGGAGGAGGAACTGTCCTATTCAGTGTGCTGACAGGTTCATGTATGCAGGTTAGAAAGGAGGAAGAAAGTGTTGTTACTTTTCCTCTTTCCCTCCTCTCCCATCTCATTTGGTGGTTTGTTTTTTCTTCATGATTTCCATTGCATTGGAGCTATTCGGAGGGAAACTATTTATTAATTTATTATTGAACTTGTATGCTGCTCTAATAGTTCTACAGGAATCTCTAAACCATTTACAACAGACGATAAAACAATATAACAATAAAATAAGTAAGACCAACACAACAATAATACAAAGTAGCAATATAACAGTAGCAATATAATAGCTGAGAGTTAAAGCATGAGACTTAAAATCATAAAATGATATAAAAATTCCTTTTTTAAACAGTATGTACTAAAATCAATTATTAAAATGTCTGGAAAATAACACAGTTTTTGCCTGGCAGAGAAAAGATTGAGGTAAACTACTCTCAGTAGGCTATTCCATAAGTGGGGTGCAATCACTGAAAAGCCCCTCTTCTATTTACTATCCTCCTCACCTGCTTGGAGAATGGCTTTTTCAAAAGGGCCCCTGAACCTGATCTTTGGGGTTGGGCAAGTACATATGGGAGCAGGCTGTCCTTCAGGTATCCTGGTCCCAAGCTGTTGACGGCTTTATATGTTAAAACAAAGCACCTTTAATTGGTCCTGGAGCTCAACTGCCAACCGATGTTAATATTGGGTATATCACCTTTATTATAATGACATAATACATAACAGTACCAGCTTGCACATGGTTCACTCGTGTTAGGAGTATCTTGAAGACTGAGAAATCTTTGGAGCCTGTGAATCAGAAGCCTTTTCCCATCCACTCATGATGCTCTTCCTGAACTGCTTCCTTTTGTCCCTATCTAAAGCAGAGCAGCAAGGGGCATGGTTTCCTATAGGGAGGCACAATCTGAGGTTCGTCTTTGTTCTCCATAAGGAAACCTCTCTCTCCCCTCAGAGGGCAAGATTTAATCCTGTGGGCCTTGGAATGTCATTTGAGGGACTATAGAATTGCAATCTTATTTAAATGTGGTCTCATTAGTGTCAGAACTAATGGGACCACACTTCTTTGTTCCTTGCATCATAACTTTAAAGTTTCAGAATTGTGTGTGCCAATCACGGTTTGTGGTCTTGGAGAAGTTGGTTTGGATAAGCTGCTGAATAGTTTTTGTTTCTGCTTAAGATCATTTTAATCTATGTTTCATAATTCAAAATTCAAAATAAATATTTATCTAATATTAAATTATATGTATATAATTTGCAGATATCTACAATGGTAGCAAAGGATGTAGAAATGCATAAGGATAAACTGCAGTTCTTCATGGAACAGTTTTATAGTATCATCAGAAGGATGGATGCCAGCAACAAGGAATTGTCCATTGCTATTCGTGGATATGGACTTTTCGCTGCGGTATTTATTTTACTTCCTGATGTAATGTGTTGTAGGAGTTGAATGTTAGGACCAGGAGCTCATTGAATTCTTAGACACTTTTTGTACAAATATTTCAGGTATCCTTCAACCATGGTATCCTTCTGGATAGGCTAGCGGGACTGGGGGTTGGAGGCACTGCTTTGCAATAGTTCCACTCCTATCTCAATGGCCGATTCCAGAAGGTGGTGCTGGGGGACTATGACTCTGCGCCATGGCAGTTATGCCATGGAGTACTGCAGGGGTCCATTTTGTCCCCCTTGCTATTCAATATCTACGTGAAACTGCTGGGAACTAGGCCCCTCCCCCTCCCTCTGACCATCTGCTGCCACCATGCTGTGACGCCGCCGAGCTGGGGAACATCGTGGGGCGCTCCACCGGAGCCCGGGGGACAGCTGACACCGCAGTCCGCGGTCATCGCTGGACCCACCGGAGCTGGAGGACGCCAGGCCGATCGACGCTGCTGCTGGAGGAGGATGCCATCTTTCTGGCTGGCGAGTGCCGTGTGGCCACCCTTGCTTCCCCGCCCTACCGGCGCTGGGGAGAGCCACGCCGGATTGGGGGCAGGGCGCAGGGACGAGTCGCTGGCTTATCTCACCAGACGCGGCCGGGGCCGGCGGCTGAAGGGCGACGGCCAAAGGGCGATCACCGCCATTTGGGGACCGTGCCGGGGCTGGGCTGGCCAGGGGCTTTTGTTGTCGGCCGGCGGGTGGGATTGCTAAATTGGATTAGGGGGTTGTGGGGGTGTTTAAGTGTTCCTAAGTGTTTTTAATTTGTTTTTAATGTGTTTTTAGTTCATTTTAATGGAATCGTTTTTGGCTTCGAATATGGGGTTGCCTGGGGAGCGTGTGGGCGCCACCATTGGGATGGTCACGGGCAATGAACGTTATGGCGTTGGGGGTCTAACATGTCCGTGTAGAAGAAGGAGGGACAGATGGTTAACACCTGTTCCTCTTTCTGGTTATTCCCCCAGCCTGAGGGTTCCAGGTAGGCTTGTCAACCACCCCCTAGGCCTGTCGGTGCTGTTGCTTAATGCCACGTCGGTCCATAATAAATCATCCCTCATCCATGACTTGATTGTGGATGAGGGGGCCGACCTGGCTTGCATTACAGAGACCTAGGTGTTGGGCGACCGAGACAGACTGGGGATTCTTTTGGTGCACTGTGCACCCTTCTGCCCAACAGACTCCCTGCTTGAGCTGACGGAGATCGTCTCAGATTTGGTGTTGAAGACCCCCAGGATGTTGGTCCTGGGGGACTTCAATCTCCATGCTGAGATGGTTCTGACTGGGGCGGCTCAGAACTTCATGGCCTCCATGACGGCCATGGGGCTGTCTCTACATGTCATTGGTCCGCCCCATGAACGTGGACACACTCTGGACCTGGTTTTCTCGATGGGGCAGGAAGAGGGTGATCTGAGGGTGAGGAACTTGTGTCTGACACCCCTGTCGTGGTCAGATCACTTCCTCGTGAGGTTTGAGCTCGAGAGCAGCTTTTCCCTCTGTAAGGGTGCGGACCCGATTGTGTTGGTCTGCCCCCGGAGCCGGATGGATCCGGATGGATTCCTGAAGGCCTTGGGGGATTTCCAGGCCCCTCCCCCTGGGAAGTCCGGGCCCAATTTAAGGTGTTGGTTATCACCTATAATGCCCTCAACGACTTGGGACCTGGTTATCTAAAGGAGCACTTGTGTCCATATATGCCCCTCTGCCCCCTGAGATCAGCGGCAGAGGCCCTCCTCTGGGAACCCTCCATGAAAGATTTTAGGAGGGTGAGTACCCGGAGGACGGCCTTCTCTGCGGTGGCGCCTCACCTATGGAATGCACTCCCCAGAGAGGTCCGCCTGGCTCCGTCGTTATTTTTTTTTTGTCGCCAGGCCAAGACCTTTTTATTTAAAAGTTATTTTAATTGTTAATTGGCTATTAATTGGGTTTTATATTGTGCCGAAATGTCTCCAAATTTTTAAGGTTAATTGTGTGAATTGTATCTGTTGTGTAAGCCGCCCTGAGGCTTTTACAAATGGGGTGGCATAGAAGTGTTTTTAAATAAATAAATAATCAGGCATGCATGCATTTTTGTTGGGTCTATCCGTGATGGGCTAGATTATGCCTTTTTTTCAATTGTAATATTTGTATTTTCTCTCTCTCCTTTAAAGCCATGTAAAGCAATCAATTCAAAGGATGTAGACTTCATGTATGTTGAACTTCTTCAGCGGTGTAAGCAAATGTATCTCACCGAGGCAGAAACCATAGATGACCATATGTATCAGCTACCAAGTTTCCTTCAGTCTATTGCTAGTGTTATATTCCATTTAGATACCGTAAGTCAGCAGTTTAAACCTCATTTGTGAAGTTGTTATTTTACAATTTAGGATGGATGTGAATATTAGTACGGGGACTTCACCAATTGAAAAAACTTGATTTTTTTAAAGTAGTGAATGCCCTTAATGTAAGATGCTATTTCCTAATATGCCATTCTTCTTTTTCTTTTAGATTCCTGAAGTATACACTCCAGTTCTTGAACGTCTTATTGTAGTACAAATGGATAGCTTCCCACATTACAGTGTAAAAATGCAGTCCACATGTTGTAAATCCATTGTAAAGGTTTTTCTAGCCCTGGCAGGAAAGGGACCTGTACTTTGGAGCGTTATGAGCACTGTGGGTAAGTTTTATTAATCTATAAATACTTGTTTCTTTGCACTAGTTCAAGTATCAGAAGCTTGAAATGTGTTCATTAAAGGTAATGCTAGGTTTAGGAATGTCATAATCTTTGATTATTTAGATCATGGACTCTCAGCCTAACCTACTTCACAGGTTGCCATTTTGAAGATAAAAATGGAGTGGAGGAGAACTGTGTAAGCTGCCTTGAGTTCCTTGCTAGTGGAAAAAAGGGAGGATATAAATGTAATGTAATAGCAGCAGCAGTTTGGCTTGGGCGATCGTTGAAATGCTGATTCCATTATTCAGTTTATATATTTAGTTGTATAAATATAGATTCCTTAATTTGCTATCATCCAGTCATTTTGGGGTACAACTCCCACCATCCTGAGCTAGCATGGCTACTTGTTTCTTGTATCTCCTGTATGGGAGATACTACTATCACTGGCTGTGTGGGTGGCAGTTTAAATCAATGCATTTAGGCAAGACATGGTTTTCACTGTAGAAGAGACATTTGCAGTTCTTTTACTTTTTAATGAGGTTGTTCTTTCCATTGGTCATGTATGTGAGTTGCTGCATCTTTTTTTCCCCATCTGTAGGTGTGGGCAGGGGGTGCTTCTGTGTGTTGACATCCAAACACTAAAGCAGAGTATCTGTAATGTGCTAACACTTGTTTTCTCAGATATGTGCTCTTGCTATACTCGTATGAAGCCAGGTGATTTGTGCAAGGTATTCTTTTCTTTGGTTTCCATCACCTGCATAGATGCATGTTTGGGCCTTTGTGTAACCTGCTAACTAATCTTGTATCTTCATGTTGGTAATGACGACAGTTGCTCATTATGGACTTTTTCAGTACCAGGAAAATGATTTGCTGATATATTAGAAAATTCAGCTATTTCTTTAGTTGACTTGATGATGTGTTTTTAATGTGTTGATATGTCTTTATTTTCAGTGCATCAAGTTTTAATCAGAGTCTGTTCTAAACCAATTGTCTTACCCCACCAAAAGGTAAAATTTGTTTATAGTTATATATGCTATTAATATATATAATGGGGGTTGTTTCTAGTTCAGCCAAGAATTTGTTCCTTCATTTTTTAATTCATGGGCCACAGCTTCAAAAATTGCAAGAGTTCTTTCTCATTTGCTTAAACCTCATTCCAGAAATCCTGTGAACCATTTTGACATGACTTGCCTCACCACTTACATATAAGGAGTTATATCAGTGTTATTGTTATCTGAACATATTAAACAAGGAAACCATTGACATAGTAAATGATCTCTCACATTTCGCAGTCTCTCTCCTCTCTCTCCTTCTCTCCCTCCTTCTCTCCCCCCCCCTCTCTCTTTCACACACACACACACACACACACACCAACCCATGCTGAGCTATTGTCCAGAGTCTGTGTTTCTTTCAGGTAAGCAGCTGCAGTGATCCAAGTGGTAACTCAGTGGCCTGGACACTCTTAGCATCTAGATAGTATGTCATCTTACCTGGAATGTGATGTCACTTTAAAACAACTGCAGTTAGGATTTCTATTCAGTTGTTTGTAGCTTTTTAATAAAAGTTGTGTTTGAGTTGCAAGTTGCTTATTGCGTCTGTTGGTTTTTCACTATTTTTTCTAGCTGCCTTCTATCAGTAGCTCCATGAATTTAGCCAAGGGCTGTCCTCTACATCTTCCAGCAACACTCCCCAGACCTGGTTTATTTATGATGATTTAGTTTAGGATTTCCTTAAATTCATCTGTAGAAAGTTTCCTTAAACCCTGTATCCCTCTTTAGAAAGGTGTGTCACACCCCAAACATTGGTTATCTAAAACAATTGAGCTAATGCATACATACCTGGCTGTTCTCTAGCTCTTGTCTATATTAACCTCTGGTGTGCAAAGAGTTCAGTTGCATACTGTTAACAGCATTTGGTGGCTAGTATTCAGTTGTTTTTTTTGGGATGCAGGTGGTGCAGTGGGTGAAACTACTGAACTGCTGGGCTGGTTGATCAAAAGGTCGCCAGATCGAATATGCACAACGGGGTGAGTTCCCGTTGCTCTGTCCCAGCTCCTGCCAACCTTGCAGTTCGAAAGCATGCAAATGCAAGTAGATAAAAGGGTACCACTTCGGTGGGCAGGTAACAGCGTTCCGTGCACCTCGGTGTTTAGTCATGCTGGCCACATGACCACGGAGACTGTGGACAAACGCTGGCTCCCTCAGCTAGGAAACGGAGATGAGCACCGCCCCCTAGAGTCAGGCATGGCTGGACTTCACATCAAGGGGAAACCTTTACCTTTACCTTTTATTCAGTTTTTATTTTCTCAGAGACTTTATTTGTTTTAATTGAAGTTTCAGATAAGGTTTAGTGGGAGGAGATATTATAATGTGCGATTTATACTGGAACTGTGCAAAGCATAGTTTAGGTATATAAGATTCAGGTAAAAGCAACTAACTAAGCTCTTACGTTATATTTTAGGACCTAAATTTTCTTCTGCATAGTTTGAACAGTATCTTTAAATATTTCTCTATTACTGTATGACCAGAACAGATGAGACATCTAACACTGAAACACGTATCTGCCTGTGTGTTTTGGACCATTTTTGGCTGTAGGAAAATGTATACTGCAAGATTTTAAACTATTTGAAATCTATTTAACTTACATTTTTTCATGAAGAGATTGTAACTCTGTGAGTTCATTATTATTCTCTGAGAGCTCAAAATCTTCATAAAATACAATTCATTAAACTTTTGGGGAGTATCATAATGATTAAAACATTTTCAAGCAATTTACTTACAGCGTAGATCTTTACAGTTTCCTGAAGTTCACGTGCTTACGTGTGTTGTGTTAGCCAGTTGCATCTTTTTATTTCTGTTATTGGATACATATACAAGTTCAAGTAATGTATCAAAGAGCCATTGTAGGATGCACCTTTGAAAATCATAAACCTTTGAACTTTGGAGCCTTACAGAATGTTAGGTGTGGCAGAGATGATCTTTGCCTCCCTGTCCTTCGTCCTGGCCTGCATTTCCACCCAATAGAACTCCATATGGGCTTTTTTCTTGTCTAATCTGGGAGGAAAGGAGGCTGGAGAGGCTTCAGGATTGTTCACATGCTAACCTTTCCAGCATTCTCCCATCTCTGCCCATTGAAACACCCCTTTTCCCCCTCCCTAAGATTTTTACCTGACCTTAGAGGACATCCAGTGCAGTTCTTTCCATGATGGCTGCAAGGGGGAAGGGGAATAGTTCACTATTTCCCCACTCAGAGGTTAGAATGCTGTCTCTGGCCTGAGGTTTGGGAATTAAAGCTATTCACTGGTACCTCAGACATTATCTATGGGGCACAGGCTGTTGTACCATATCAAAAATATGCTCCTGAGAACTGGGCTGTTCATTGAATGCTCTTAACATGTCTTGGAAGAATGGGTCTGAGTGCAGTAACTCTCATCCTTTTGAAATTAGGAAGCTGTGTTTGTATTTCTGTTATCATAGCCATCTAGGATTGTGGAAAGCTGCATGGTTTCATATATACTCATTTCAATATTGTGATACTTCCTAGGAATATACAGGAAAAGAAGTTTCTGGTTTAGAAGGAAGTCCTACATCTGGAGAAGTTAGGAGTGGGAAATGGAAAGTACCTACATATAAGGATTACCTAGACCTTTTCAGAAGTTTGCTGAGCTGTGACACCATGATGGTAAAACTCTAATGCTAGAGTATTTAAAGAACAAACTGTTACGATTCCATAATTTTCTTCTTACTGGAGAAAAGTATAAGTTTTTCTCCTTTCCTTCTTAGCGTGCACCCTCTTACTATCCTCTAAGTGGTTCCAGTTAGTATTTTGCTTTTTTCTCACCCTAGAATGTTCAGTCTTTGTTTTAAATGTGTGTGCTACTGAGCTTTGTATCTCATTTGAATAAAATAGGTTATAAACAAACCAAATTTTAGCTGTATATATATGTTCTGTGAGCTACTGGGCAAGGTTTCTATAGACATCAGTATGTTTTTACATTGTGTACACACTGTCTGTACCTGTCCATTTGGTATTTGCCCTGTTATTTCATCCTTTCCATTTATAATTTACCTCTTAGATCTTGTAGACTATGCCAATCTTTCATTAAGAGTATCATTTATACATGGTTCACACATGATGCCAATTCATGGTTTAATTAACTAATGAGTTGTTGTCTTACCCAGAATTAACACATGATTTTGGCTGCCGACAATTCAGCAAATTGTAGATCACTTTTTTCAATTTCTGGGTTCTCTGGCTCCTACTTTTTCACCTATACCCTGCTTGTATGCATTTGTGATACTGGCATGTAGAACAGCTGGGGTTTTTTCCTTACTCTTTTTATTCTTTTTTAAACCCTTTGTCCACTCCCTCTGTAACCAGGCAGAATGATACATGAATAACTCACAGTTTTGGATTCATACATAATGGCACCCCATAGTTCACAACTCTACAGCAAACCAGAGGATCTCTTTCTGTGTTGAATTTTGCAAACAGTATCTAGTTAATCCAGTGGTCTAGAGTCACATGTAACAGCAACCCACATGGTTAATTAAATCATGGTTTTTATTACATGAGAAACTAGTTCAGAGGATGGGAGATTTATATGACACATTAAGCTACCCTTCAAATAATTCTCACAATCAAATTGGAACAATCTGTTGAATACCCTGGGGACAATTGGACTCACAATGAGTTCTCCCAATTCTTCTCCTAATCCAGTCTACTAGCCTTTTATTTTCTTTCCTTTTCCTTCAAGAATATTTATCTTTTCTTTTTCCCCTTCCTTTTTGGCTTCAGAAAAATGTAATAGGCTCCTATATCCTTCATCCTTAGAAATATGCACAAATATCTCTCTAGTTTCTTTTAAAATTTTCTTTTGTCAGGGAATTAGACGAGTATACGTAACAACTGTCAAATATATGTAAATACATTGTATGTTTCAGCTGTCACAGTGAGTGAAGTACAGTTGGTAGCAAATAACAAAACCAACAAAGCAAGATTGCATATAGGCATATAAGCATCTCACTACTGCAGAAAGGAGCAGTATTAATTGCTGTCCAACTTTTTGCAGCAGCGACTGCTGTAGTTACTACAGTGATCTCACATTTCTTTTAAAAAATAAAAGAGGAGGCAACTGAATGGGATGGATTGAACGGAACCATGTTGGGGGCAGCTGGGTATAAGTCTCAGTTAAGCTGGTGCCCCATTTTCTCCATCCCCTTCTGCCACTTCCGAAGGTTTTTGCTGACTTGCACCTTTGTTAAACTGGGAAATACAAGAAAATGGCTTGTGAATAAATGCAGTGGAGATACATACAAATCTCATGGTAAATGGAGGAAAAATGTGTACATGTTTCACAGCTGGGAAGTAAATGGAAGGGAAGTTTGCATTGCGTTTCCCTTCTGTTTATTTTGCAGCCATTAAATCTACATATATTTCCTTTTTAATTATTTTGCAGACATTGTAGTACAAACAACTCTAGAATAAGCCAAAACTTGTCAGAATGACTAGTTGCTGAAAAGTAAGCCACCCTGCAGGAAGCAGTCTGGGTTTTAGACTACATGACAACTCATTGTGATATGTTACCCATGATAGGTTGCTGTGCTGCATGAACCCAGCTTTGACATGAGGCTTCTGTTATTAAACCTTACATGTTCTTGGACATCATATTTTATGAGAAATTTGCATAAATACAGTGGATATATCCAGTTATCATGCTAATTTGCTCTGTCAAGAAACCATGGTGGGTTGGCAGTTGCCCCAACAACTCATGGCTTACTCAACATATGACTCACCATGGACCCAGAAAGATTCCAAACAGTTTTTATTTTAACATTGCTTTCTCTTGGCAGCATGAGCTCTTCACCCTCTTCATGGCAAGAACCTCATTTTTTTTGTCCTGATTATCCTCAGTGTTCTGTACATTTTATACTTTTCCTCTAGCTGCTCAAGATAGTACAATTCCATTCTGTTTTCAGGGTAAGGAGTTTTGATAGCCAGCCATTTAAACCCAGACTTCTTTTACATGGGGTTTGACAAGGCAATGGCAATGGCCACAGTTTGGACTTGTCACTCACAAGCAAGCCACTCTGCAGGACATGGTTTGGGGTCATGTGACATTTCCCCTCCATTTACTTTGTAGCCATTAATGCTATGTATATTTTCTTTCTAATTATTTTTCAGACATCCTGGTGTAAAGAAGCCATCATGGGTTGTCATGTTGTATGAATCTAATCAATGTTTAATTTAGGGATAACTCTATGTAAAATAATTTTCGTTTTCTTTCAATGAAGGAATCTCTGTTGGGAGATGAAACCCCTCTAATCTTAGAATCACCACTAAAATCTCTAAATCGTTTGTTGTATGATGAACTCATAAAGTCTATTCTAAAAGTAATTCAAAAGTTGGACCTCACAGTTCAGAAAGAAAACATTAGTGAAGAAAAGGTAAGACTTTCATAGACAATACTTTAAAGCAAAAACTATCTCTTTCTGGTGTTCTGTTAAGCGTTTTCAGACTGTACTTACACAATTGAAATTGTAATTCCTTTCATAGTATTTATACTTGCTTTTTTTTGTGGCTTCTGTGTATCACATGTATGGGCTCTGTATCACCCAATGACAAGTGTAAATTTTCCTTGCCTCTTCTCAGCACTTTGCCATCTAGGCCATTGAAATTATGCTGGCACATTAATTAGATCTCCTAAAATAGCTATACATGCATTCTACCCATGGATTCACTGTCTCCATAGTTGCCTTGGCAGAATTGTGTTGGCCAGCTACTGGATTGAAACTGTCCATGTTTATGCACCACAGTTACCTAGGTATCCATGCCAGTCCTGATTCCTTTTTCAGTTAGGCCATGCCCTTGTCCAAGTAATAGCAGACTACTGGTAAGTCAGTCCTTTACTGACTGCTGGTAAGTGAGCTTTTTACTTGTCCATAAGTGTAAAGCATAGAAACCATGAACAGATTGTTTACCTGTAACTGTAGTTCTCCAAGTTGACATCCGTATATTCCCACATTGCATCCTATGTGCCCGCTTCAGTGTGATTGCCAAATTGGATGGGTTACTGAAGCTATTCTTGTTATTGATGTTGCTATCTTGGTAGCATTGATTGGACTTGTATTTTAAACCATAAGTTATTTTTTGAGATTGGTAGGGTTGATATATCTATCTATATCTATCTGTCAAAGGTTTTCCAAGCCTGACTTGGTCACTGAAGTTGAGTATTGAGAAAATGTACCCTAATATATATTAATCCAAGTATTTATTTATTTGTTTGTTTGTTTAAAACTTTTATATCTTGGGACAGCTTACAATATAAGTAATTTTATGCTATATATTAATCCAAGTAATTCAAAACGTATTATTTTGATAAAATAGCAAGGGAGAGCTTGCCTGTTGCACTCTGAATGGCACATGTAAGACAAGGACGAGGTTTGGTCACTGCCAGCTAAAAGCTCTGAGTCTGATATTCTTTTCTTAGGATGGAAATGAAACTGACACTAATCTCACCATTGCTACTTCTGATCCAGCTGCAAACCTTCAGCCAACAAAGCCAAAAGACTTTACAGCCTTCATTAACCTCGTGGAATTTTGCAGGTATGGTATGTTATGTCTATTTTAAAGAAAGAAAATGGGCATGGCACACAATTAAACATATTGTGCTGATACAATACCCTCCAACAACATACAGATGGCCAAACCTTTGGTCTGGAGATTGCATGATTCACAAGGTGTTTGTCAGTAGAATCAGTGAGTGGTTAGAGTAGTCACAGTAGACTTACTCCTGAATTTTATTGAATATAACTTCAACTAATCATTGGTCTGGGCAGGACAGTTCACTTGCTTGCCTTCTTCCAGTTTAATACAAGTTCTCTTTGTTGCTGTTCCTTTTATCCTCACAGAGAAGTCCTCCCACAGAAGCATGTTGAAAACTTTGGGCCTTGGATGTATTCATTTGGTTATGAGATAATTATACAGTCAATACGATCACCTCTTATTAGTGGATTTTATAAGCTCTTGGCCATTGCCATGAAAATTGCTAAGAAAACAAAATACTTTGAGGTAAGAAGGAGAACTCGGTAATTTGTTCAAGGTAGTACAATATTAACATTGGTTGGCGTACACATGAACATAACTGTGACAATTAAGTGAAAGATGATAACCAAAATGTGTCGTGGTTGAGGTGACTTTAATTTCCAGCCACCAAACTTCTGAAAGTAGGGGCACTAAAAGAAGGAAGAATCTCTGATGAAAATTTTAATAATTGGGGGTTTATTTTTAAGTAGGTAGTTCCTGAGGAACACAGCTTGCAAGTCATTCAGGGCTTTATAGGTGTCTGTTATGCTCAGAAATCAAGTGGAAGCCTGTGGAATTAACTTAAGATGTGTTTCCTGTTGCTAGTCCCAGTCTTCTGTGATCTGAATCAATTACAATTTTCAAATAGATTTTAAAAGGACATTTCAGTAGTCTTTGGACTTCCTTAATATACAACTCATTCCTTAATAGTTGTATATTGTCATCTAGGAATAACCCATTATTCAGTAAGTTATGTTAACAAAGCATAGAACACTAAGTCAAGTCTCACAAAATCTGTATATTCTTTTGTTTGCTAGGGTGTTGGTCCAAGCAGTAAAAAACCATGTCCGGAAGATTCAGAGAAGAATTCCTGCTTTGCATTATTTGCCAAATTTGGAAAAGAGGTGATTCTGTGAACTTTTTTTTGAAGCATGTGTAAAGTGCCTTTTGAGATACGGACACAGGCAAAATTTTACCTTTTCGACAGTTGCACTTGGTGTATAAGCATGATCCATATCCTTTGAGCAGTTCTAACTCATTAAACATCCACACTCATGTTACACCAGACCAATCACTAGTCAGATTATTACCACCAGACCTGGAATATAATTTTCAAGCTTTTACTACTCAAAAACCTGTCTGGCTGATTCAATGAAACCTAGTTCTGCAAAAGTGTGTTTAGGTTTACAGTTTTAATTAATTTATCTTAAAATTCCTGTATATTATTTCCTTATCCAATATTTTTCCAATATGCTTTGAACTACAGGTAGTAGTTATACATTTCTATGAAGACTTCTTATTTCTTAATTTAGGTAACAGCAAAAATGAAGCAGTACAAAGATGAGTTGTTGGCATCTTGTCTGACCTTTGTGTTGTCCTTGCCACATGATATCATCAAACTTGATATTAAAGTGTACGTTCCTGCTTTACAGGTGAGTTAGTATGGTGAATGAACAATAAACATGTTTCCTTTTGTAACATTTGAAAAATGTTTACTACATTTTACTTGTACAGGATCCATGTTCATACTAGTAAGACTTAAAATGTAGCCCTGTGCATCTTTATTCAAAATACACTGAATTCAGTGAATTCTCTGCTCCAGAATCTGCTTGGTGATGGAGCAGAATACAAATGCTGCAAATAAACAAAAGAATACATGAAACTTGTTTCAAAGTAAATATGTACATTTACTTATTTGTCTGTATTGTCACAACTAGGGAGAAATCAGAGGGGAGAGTTTGATTGAATGGCAAATCTATATACGTGCCGTATGTTGTGCTTGCACTCCTATTTGTGAATGTTTCAGTATTCTGCCATACCTAACATCTATTCCATTCCAAAAGCAGATTTTCTAAAGCTATAATATATTGGATATTTTGTAGCAGTGCCTGCTACATTCCATGCAGCGACAACCATTCATAAATATTTAGAGTCCCCTAGCATGTAACAGTTTTCTTTATGACTGTTGTACAGAATGCTTTTATACTGGGCCTTAGCTACACCCCAATGGCTGATGTGGCACTGGATGCACTGGAGGACTGGTCATCCCATATTCCCAGATATGTTATACAACCTTCCTACAAGGACATTTTGCCTTGCCTTGATGGCTATTTGAAAACTTCAACATCAACAGGTAAATACAATGAATGGATATAGAAGAATAAAGGATTTTGTAATGGCAGTCAGGTATTGACTAAACATATACTTGTTGGATTGACTATACTGGAAAATTGTTGCATTTGAGATTTTATTTTATCATTTACATTTAGCTTCTCTGTCTTATTTGACCTTTTAAAACTGATTGGTTCCAATTGATTCTGTGCATAGAAAACAAATTAATGGCAATTAGTAATACAGTATATCACAGAAGTGAGTACAGCCCTCACATTTTGCAAATATTTTATTATATGTTTTCATGTGACAATCCTGAAGAAATGACACTTTGCTGCAATGTAAAGTAGTGAGTATACAGCTTGTATAACAGTGTAAATTTGCTGTCCCCTCGAAATAACTCAACACACAGCCATCAATGGCTAAACCGCTGGCAACAAAAGTGAATACATCCCTAAGTGAAACTGTCCAAATTGGGCCCAAAGTGTCAATATTTTATGTGACCACCATTACTTTCCAGCACTGCCTTAACCTTCTTGGGCATGGAGTTCCCCAGAGCTTCACAGGTTGCCACTGGAGTCCTCTTCCACTCCTCCATGACGACATCACAGAGCTGATGAATGTTAGAGACCTTGCGCTCCTCCACCTTCCATTTCAGGATGCCCCACAGATGCTCAGTAGGGTTTAGGTCTGGAGACATGCTTGGCCAGTCCATCACCTTTACCCTCAGCTTCTTTAGCAAGGCAGTGGCCGTCTTGGAGGTGCGTTTGGGGTTGATACCATGTTGGAATACTGCCCTGTGGCCCAATCTCCAAAGGGAGGGGATCATGCTCTGCTTCAGTATGTCACAGTACATGTTGGCGTTCATGGTTTCCTCAATGAACTGTAGCTCCCCAGTGCCGGCAGCACTCATGCAGCCCCAGACCATGACACTCCCACCACCATGCTTGACTGTAGGCAAGACACACTTGTCTTTGTACTCCTCACCTGGTTTTTGTTGCCACACACGCTTGACACCATCTGAACCAAATAAGTTTATCTTGGTCTCATCAGACCACAGGACATGGTTCCACTAATCCACATCCTTAGTCTGCTTGTCTTCAGCAAACTGTTTGCGGGCTTTCTTGTGCATCATCTTTAGAAGAGGCTTCCTTTTGGGATGACAGCACTGCAGACCAATTTGATGCAGTGTGCGGCATATGGTCTGAGCACTGACAGGCTGACCCACCACCCCTTCAGCCTCTGCAGCAATGCTGGCAGCATTCATATGTCTATTTCCCAAAGCCAACCTCTGGATATGACGCTGAGCACGTGCACTCAACTTCTTTGGTCAACCATGGCGAGGCCTGTTCTGAGTGGAACCTGTCCTGTTAAACCACTGTATGGTCTTGGCCACCGTGCTGCAGCTCAAATTCAGAGTCTTGGCAATCTTCTTATAGCCTAGGCTATAAGGCCATCTTTATGTAGAGCAACAATTCGTTTTTTCAGATCCTCAGAGAATTCTTTGCCATGAGGTGCCATGTTGAACTTCCAGTGACCAGTATGAGAAAGTGAGAATGATAACACCAAATTTAACACAGCTGCTCCCCATTCACACCTGAGACCTTGTAACACTAATGAGTCACATGACACCGGGGAGGGAAAATGGTTAATAATGCCCAGTTTGGACAGTTTCACTTAGGGGTATACTCACTTTTGTTGCCAGTGGTTTAGACATTGATGGCTGTGTGCTGAGTTATTTTGAGGGACCAGCAAATTTACACTGCTATACAAGCTGTATACTCACTACTTTACATTGTAGCAAAGTGTCATTTCTTCAGGGTTGTCACATGAAAACATATAATAAAATATTTACAAAATATGAGGGCTTTACTCACTTCTGTGACATACTGTATATATTTTATTCTGTCCATCTATTCTGTTTATTTTGGATATGCATTTCAAACCAGTTCAGTGTGAATCATCTTTTTGCATGGATGAAATGTTTAAAAATGCACCTGCTGTTGTATGTATAATAAATGGGCAGTAATATTGGTTTCTTGCAAATTAGATGAATATGAGAATAATTGGGAAGTGAAGAAACTTTCCCAGGCAGTCCAGAAGGGGTTGAACAAAGTATTGATACAGCGACTGAAGAGAGCAAAGAGTCTTGCAATGGTAAAAAATTTCTTCCTACCTTCCAAAACAATGCTTTTTCAGCTAGAAGACCAAAATGGACATTTGTTTATTTAGACATAAATAATAAGGCTTCCATGACACTTGCATGTCAGATACATATATCTCACATTCTGCTCTGAATGACCTCTTGTTGGCTTCCTAATGGTAATTTTAAAATATGAATTCAAAGTATTTTTAGACTGGCTTATAGTGCTACAACCTTTCAAGATGGCTTGAGATTTTATATTTTTCTAAACATAAAATCACAACATGCAGAAAGCAAGAATGAGAGCAGGGGGAGGAGGAGATATAAGCCACTTTGAGTTGTTTAAAGGTAAAAGGCAGGATAGAAATCAAATAAATATTTTGGCAACTAATTAAATGCTAAATTAAAATTCTAGTATGATAATGGTTGGAAGATAAATACATTGCATCATCTAGCATTACACTGTTTGCAGCAGAGTTGTACTGGTTGCATTAGTTTGAAAGCAATACTAATTGGAGAATTTGTATCAGGGTTGCAGTCCCAACTTTAGGGTCCCATCAATTGGCGGTTTCATGGCTTTTCAACCGTTTTCTTCCCATTCTGAAAGGTTGAAATGCCTGTTCCAAGGCTTTATTACTAGAAGTGTTTTTAACCTAAAATATGCTACTATTTCTGGTATTTTGGCTCCACCTCTTGTTGCCTTTGGCATACATCCCACATGAATGCAGCCTCCAAAACCAGATTTGATCCTTGGATGAGAGAGGATTAGCATCCTGGATTGTCCATTAAGAGCAGCCCTTCTGGGTTAGAACAAGGATCCATGCAGTAACCCATTTTGTTTTCCGAAGGTTCAACAAAGATCCATTCATGCATCTCTTAAGTAGAGCATGAAGGCTCTGCTTACAGGCTTGTGTTGCTGTTCTTTTTTCAAGAATCTGATACCCAGAAAAATACTGTCTTAATATTAAGATCTGATCAAGTTTGTTGCTATAACTAATGGGCTCCATTGGAGATTCAGATTACTGGGTTATATGATACTTAAAATCTGATTGGCAAACCATTCAACATCACAATAGTCCAAGTCTATGCCCTAACCACTGGTGCTGAAGAGGCTGAAGTTGACCGGTTTTATGAAGGCCTACAACACCTTCTAGAATTAACACCCAAAAATGATGTCCTTATCATCATGGGGGATTGTAATGCTAAAGTAGGAAGCCAAAAGATAACTGGAATAATAGGCAAGTTTGGCCTTGGAGTACAAAATGAAGCAGGACACAGGCTGGTAGAATTTTGTCAAGAGAGTATGATGGTGATAGCAAACACTTTTTCTAACAACCCAAGAGGTGACTCTACACATGGACATCACCAGATGGTCAACGCAGAAATCAGATTGACTATGTGCTGTGCAGCCAAAGATGGAGCAGCTCTGTACAGTCAGTAAAAACTAGACCAGGAGCTGACTGTGGCTCAGATCATGAGCTTCTCATTGCAAAATTTAGGCTTAAATTGAAGAAAGTAGGGAAAAGTACTAGGCCACTCAGGTATGATCTAAATCATATCCCTGATGAATATACAATAGAGGTGACAAATAGATTTAAGTAATTAGATCTCACAGAGTGCCTGAAGAACTATGGACGGAGATTCGCAACATTGTACAAGAGGTAGCAACTAAAACCATCGCAAAGAAAAAGAAATGCAAGAAAGCAAAATGGCTGTCTGAGGAAGCTTTACAAATAGCTGAGGAAAGAAGGTAAGTGAAATGCAAGGGAGAAAGAGAAAGATACACCCAATTGAATGCAGAATTCCTGAGAATAGCTAGAAGAGATAAGAATGCCTTCTTAAATGAACAGTGCAAAGAAATAGAAGAAAACAATAGAATTGGGAGGACCAGACATCTCTTCAAGAAAATTGGAGATATGAAGGGAACGTTTCATGCAAAGATGGGCATGATAAAGGACAAAAATGGCAGGGACCTAACCGAGGCAGAAGAGATTAAGAAGAGGTGGCAAGATTACACAGAAGAACTGTACAAGAAAGAGATTAACATACCTGATAACCATGATGGGGTTGTCACTGACCTTGAGCCAGACATCCTGGAATGTGAAGTCAAATGGGCCTTAGGAAGTCTGAGCAACAACAAAGCTAGTGGAGGCGACAGTATTCCAGCTGAGCTATTCAAAATCTTAAAAGGCGATGCAGTAAAAGTGCTACACTCACTATGCCAGCAAATTTGGAAAACTCAGCAGTGGCCACAGGATTGCAAAAGGTCAGTTTACATTCTGATCCCAAAGAAGGGCAATGCCAAAGAATGTTCAAACTACTGCACCAGTGCACTCATTTCACCTGCTAGCAAAGGTATGCTCAAAATCCTACAAGCTTGGCTCCAGCAGTATGTGGACCAAGAACTACCAGAAGTACAGGCAGGATTTCGAAGAGGGAGAGGAACTAGAGATCAAATTTGCCAACATATGCTGGATCATGGGGAAAGCTAGGGAGTTCCAGAAAAACATCTGTTTCTGTTTCATTGACTATTCTAAAGCCTTTGATTGTGTGGATCACAACAAATTGTGGCAAGTTCTTAAAGAGATGGGAGTACCTGACCATCTTATTTGTCTCTTGAGAAGCCTGTATGTGGGTCAAGAAGCAACAGTGAGACCTGGACGCGGAACTACTGATTGGTTCAAAATTGAGAAAGGAGTTTGGCAAGGCTGTATACTGTCGCCCTGTCTATTTAACATATATGCAGAGCACATCATGAGAAAAGTGGGGCTAGATGAATCAGCAGTTGGAATTAAGATTGCTGGGAGAAATATCAACAACCTCAGATATGCAGATGATACCATTTTAATGGCAGAAAGTGAAGAGGAACTAAAGAGCCTCTTGATGCGAGTGAAGGAGGAGAGTGCAAAAGTTTTCTTGAAATTTAACATTAAGAAAACTAAGATCATGGCAGCTGGTCCTCTCACTTCCTGGCAAATAGATGGGGAAGAAATGGAGGTAGGAACAGATTTTATTTTCCTGGGCTTCAAGATCATCGCAGACAGGGACTGCAACCAAGAAATTAAAAGACGCTTGCTCCTGGGAAGGAAAGCTATGGCAAGTCTAGACAGCATACTAAAAAGCAGAGACATCACCCTGCCAACAAAAGTGCGTATTGTCAAGGCTATGGTTTTTCTAGTTGCAATGTATGGCTGTGAAAGCTGGACCATAAGGAAGGCTGAGCGCCGAAGAATTGGGGCCTTTGAATTGTGCTGGAGGAGACTCCTGCGAGTCCCCTGGACCGCAAGGCAATCAAACTGGTCAGTCCTAGAGGAGATCAATCCTGACTGCTCTTTAGAAGGCCAGATAGTGAAGATGAAACTCAAATACTTTGGCCACCTAATGAGAAGGAAGGACTCCCTGGAGAAGGACCTAATGCTGGGAACAATAGATGGCAAATGAAGAAGGGGACGGCAGAGAATGAGGTAGGCTAGATGGAGTCACTGAAGCAGTCGGCGTGAGCTTGAGTGGACTCTGGGGAATGGTGGAGGACAGGAAAGCCTGGAGGAATGTTGTCCAGGAGATCGCGATGGGTCGGACACGACTTCGCGACTAACAACAAAACCTGATTAAAAATAAAAAAGATGCATGTTTAAGCATGTTAGTAATATATTTTATGGATAAATTCTAAAAATAACAAACTGCCTGATGTAATGTGCATGTGGTTAAGAAACCATTGTTTGGCTGTGTTGCTAGATTTAGGCAACATGATAACTCACATTTCAACAACACATGACTCAGTAGCAACCCTTAAAGTATTGGCTATCGTCATCTGAACCTAATTCTTCTCTCTAAAACTTTTTTGCCTCTTGCTTTATATATTAAATAAATGCTTTATATATTGAATATATTCAAAATATATTATAGAGTGAGAGAGAGCCATTGAGCCAGCAGTCATGAACAGCCACTCTATTGCACAAAATTTCCCTGTTCAAATGATCAGTTGTGCTTTACCAGAAATTATTTATTTATTTAGGAGGCTTCTATGCCGCCCCATTCGCCGAAACCTCGGGGCGGCTCACAATAATAAATTAATGAATTACTGATATCATTGTGGTAAAACAGTTGCAGCAGCTACTGACCATCCCAATAGGGAGATGGTAGTGGTGTGTTGCTTGTGTTTAATTAATGCAGTGGTGGACTACACCACTAGCCCAAATAAGATCCCTGCTGTGGAGGGCTACAAGTAACAAAACCTTTACCTTAAGGCTAAAAGCAACTTGATACAGTATATGTTATTTCTCATAAACCTTTCCTTAAACTCTCTTGCAATAATTTTCTCTAGGAGGAAGATCTTTCATTGAATCAAGTAAGAACTAGAGTTGTACGCCTTCTCGGATTTCTGGGTGGACAAATCAATCGGAATTTAGTGACAGGTGAGCATTCAAAAGTCTGGCTTGAAATGTCAACCACAGTTCATTCCAATTTGTCAATTAGATCAGTGTGTTCTGAGGCATATCAATTTCTAGTCTTTGTGATGCACCACTTGATTATTTTCAGTAGCTTTGTGTTTGTAATGCAGTAGATTATATGGTTGAACTTATTGGTAGTTACACAATAAGTACTATTTTGTACCTAATGGTAGCTCTGTTTGCATTATGGGGTCACTATGTAAATTATTCTATCAGAATCTCTATTTATACCTGTCTATAAAAAATGTTTGTTTGAATGTCATCTATGTACTTTGGCCAAAGACAAGCCCATTAGCAAGTACTGGACAGACCCATCTGATTTAAGATTCTTGCCATATCCAGATTTTGTGCAAATTGCATAGATTGTGTTCTCCTGGAAATGCTTTCATGTGTCTATCCGTTTGAATCTTTTCAAATCATTAAGCATCCCAGACACTAAGTTGGAATTGGGTTTACATGAGTTCCAGGTTTGTAAATATTCTTTCAAAATAAATGTGACTTGCTCCATTTCTATTTTTCTGGTGTTTGGTTGAACAATGTAATGGCTGAATCATACGTTTATTTACTCTGTGTCATCAGCATCCTGATGGCACCACACTCCAAAACTTTGGATCACCCCACTCAGTTATTTCATGTAGCTATGGTAACCAAGAGTGACTCCTGAGGCACTCTATGCTGGAGAATCCATGGAATTGATTAATAGTTTTCAAGTACCACCTTCTGTAACTGGGTCTCCTTTACCTTGCCATCTTCTCATTGTGACTTGTTTCTGATATGCAAAGTATCCCTAGTCAAGAAGCAGAAGCCTTCATCAAGGTCATGTCTCCCAACTGTGAAA
Source organism: Varanus komodoensis (assembly GCF_004798865.1). Classification (NCBI taxonomy): domain Eukaryota; kingdom Metazoa; phylum Chordata; class Lepidosauria; order Squamata; family Varanidae; genus Varanus; species Varanus komodoensis. The sequence goes on from NW_025335438.1 coordinate 20,070,275, forward strand.
GATATGCCATATCTTTCACATCCGAATTTCATATCCAGTTTTCATATCCAAAGTGTCACCCAGTTCTGGCTTTTGTCTAGTTGAGAGGTCTGCTAGAACTGAGTTCTCAATTTCCTGGTTTCCCATGGCTAAGTTTGGTTCCACAACAGTCTTCTCTGACTTAAAATTGGTGTCACAGGCTATAGATTCTTCAGGAGTGAGATGATTCTTGTCAACCACTCCTCTTTCTGGCCGATCTATTGCAACTGTAAGCAATGCAGAATTTTCACCCTAGCATAATGTCCCAGAATGTGAAAAAATCAGAAGCACAGGCTGTGTTTTTATTAGCATCAAAAGATAATCACAAGACTTACTGGTTCATGTCCTGTTTTTAAAGTAAAATAATGTTTGTTCTATATTTTTGATCATAAAAGAAAAAAAAAATGAAAAGTTTTATGCAGGTGTTTGAGAGGAAACTTGATAACACACCAAAACAAGACATGGCAATAATTGTAGGTGACTTGAATGCAAAAGGAGGAAACAGAGCAGAATCAAATAGTGTAGGAAAACTAGAAATGATCATCAAGCATAAGGATGTTTCAAGGCCAAGATTATCTATACTATGTATGGGTGTGAAAGCTACTGACAGGAAGAAAATTAACTCATTCAAAACATGGTGCTGGAGGAGAGCTTTATGAATTCCCTGACTGACAAAAAGATCAACAAGTTGGTCCTAAATCAAATCAAGCCAGGGCTTTCCATAGAATCAAAAATGACAAAACAGCCATATTTTGTACATATCATGGGAAGAGAATCTCCCTGGGGAAGAGAATCATGCTAGCGAAAGTTGGATACAGTAGAAGAGGAAAACCAAATAGGAGATGGCTTGACTCTACATAAAGGAAGCCACAGCCTTGAATTTGCAAGAACTGAGCAGGGCTGTCATCAATAGAACATTTTTGAGGGCTTTTATTCATAGGGTTGCCATAAGTAGGAGATGACTTGCTGGCGCACAACCACCACCATAAAATTTTAGGAATGTATCCTGTAAATATACTTTCTTGGTTGTATGGTGGACTGCTGCTGTTTCTGAACACCATCTTCCTTGCTGTTTGTTCCAGTAACATGCCACAAACTAAAATTCAACATTGCTTGTTTCTCTCAAGGAGATAATTAAAATCATTAAATAAAAATGTGTGCTTAATATATTTCAAAAATACATCGGACAAATGTGAATTTATTGAGCCTTTCTGGTAACTTGGTTTAGTTGAAAGGTCTGATTAGCATAATGCAACTTTTTTTCTTTTTTCTTCTTTTCCGAATATGCTAGCTGCATCTTCAGAAGAAAAGATGAAGAAGTTTGTTTCATGGGACACAGAGAAGCACCTAAGCTTTGCTGTTCCTTTTGCTGATATGAAGCCTGTTATCTACTTGGATTTATTCTTGCCTCGTGTCACTGAATTGGCTCTTACTGCTAGTGACCGGCAGACAAAGGTATTAGGATTCCTGTTTACTTCTTTTAGTGCTGTGAAGCTGATGCTACTGTGATGGAGCATATGAAGACTTTGAGTTAAGTTTGAGATACAAAGATCATGATGTTCTTAACATTCTTGGGATTTTTTTCCCTTTGCATGCCCTTTGAGCCATTTGATGGCTTTAGGTTCATATTGACTCATAATGTTCCCTGTCAGGTGTGAGAGCAGACATACATAATGGGTTAAGTCCTCACCACAGACAAGAGGCTGGAATCTGATTTGTGAAGGAGAGCCCTTAAAGTGGTAGAAGCATTGGCAGAGAACCCCAACTATGGCATAGGTTTTAGAGGATCTACCCCATTTTGTTGTGCCTCAGATTTTTTCCCTCTCAGTCTTTGGGAGCTTCAGAGATTGCTTCCTTCCCACTCAAGCCCTGAATTCAGGTTGTATCTGCTGACCCATGGCTGTGCCATCATTGATGCTCATTATTACATTGCATTTAAATCTTGCCCGTTTTCCTCTTGTGAGAGGCCTAATGTGGCTTACATAGCTACATTTTATCCCTACAACAACAACCCTGTGAAGTAAGAGCCAGTGTAGTGTAGTGGTTAAGAGCATGGGACTGGGACTCAGACAATCTGGGTTCTAGTCCCTGCTCAGCCATGGAGCCATGGCTTTAGGCCAGTCACAGACTCTAGGCCAGTCACAGACTCTCAGCCCAACCTACTCACAGGGTGGTTGTTGTGGGGATAAGAGGAGGAGGAGATGTAAACTGCCTTGAGCCCTTTGTAGGAAAAAGGCAGGTTATAAATTGAAAAATAAATAAATAAATTCATGGAGACTATCAGTGGCTACTAGCCTTGTTGGCCATGTGCTGCCTCCATTATCAGAAGCAGTATGCCTGTGTATACCATTTCCTGAGGAGCTTGGGTAAGGGGAATTCTTACCCGTCTTGTTGGAGGAGTATGGACAGCTGGATTGTTACTATGTGAATGGAATGTTGGACTGGATGAACCATTGGTCTGAACCTGCATGATTATTTTTACATTCTTAAGGTATTAGTATTGAAGCTACACTTAGTTCTTAAGCTGTGGTGGGCATTCTCAAGGAACTGAGGGAGTAGACTGGAACTGGGATGTACTGAGATGGTGGGGGAGGGTTTCCTTCAAAATTTCTTCAGCTGTCCAAGTTGCTTGAATATGCGTATACACAGATGACCACTTGACCTCTCCAGTTATAGATAAGGAATTTGCCTTTTTCATGGTCCATGTTACTTTATACTTAACGGGGTGAAGGCAACATGGTGAGGATATCAGTTGTTTCATTCATGCATCTTCTACCTTTTCCTTTCATTCATTCATCTTCTGCCTTTTCATCCTCTTAAATGAGAATTTCATTGAAGATTACTTGGGATCAGCTAGGCCTTAGTTGATCTGAATTTTTTAAAAAAGCATTTTTGAGATAGCAAGGCTCTGATAATGCCTGCACAATGCTGCAATACTGTTACTTTAATGCAGCAGTTAAGAGAAGGCAACTAGCAGTATATAGATAATATACTAATTTTATTATCTATTTGGTTTTAAATTTATGTTCTTCCTTTTTTCCTTTTGCAAAAAACTCAAAGCAGTCTACATTAGCCACCTTTTCTTCATTTTATCCTCAAAACAAACTTATGAAGTAGGTTAGGCTAAGAGTCAGTGACTGACCCAGAGCCACCTAGTGAGCTTTATGGCAGTGTAGGGTCTAGAACCTGGGTATCTCCAGCCCCAATGCAACACGAACCATGGACACCACCTTGGAATAAAATGTTCATGGATTCCAGCCCACTTCATCAGATGCATGGAGAGTTACCTATGTTGCAAATGTGTATACACACACACACACACATATGGAGGTGGGAAGATGTTAAACTTTTAAGTATAATTTTTGTTTATGTTAAATCAGTCTTTCATCAAATATGACTTGCTGATAATTAATAACAGTAATTTAATTGGGAATGTGCATAACACTGGATTAATAAAGTGTTTTCTCCAAGCAAAGTTGGGTGTATGGAAGTTTTCCTTAGACAAAATTATGTATAAAGAAATAAAGGGATGGAAATTCTCCCAGGTAGTCTTTTCTTCCCATCTGTTTCTCTTTGTGGAGTATGTACTTGACTTAATTGGCTGTTATCCTTTTTCCCAGGTTGCAGCTTGTGAGCTTTTACACGGCATAGTTGTATACATGCTGGGGAAAGGCTCTCAAATGCCTGAAGGACAGCAGAGTTCTCCACCAATGTCTCACTTGCATAAACATGTATTTCCTGTACTGCTTCGGCTTGCCTGCGATGTCGACCAAGTAAACCTGATTTTGTTGCTAAAAACCAGCTCTATTGCTTGAATTAAATTTTAAATAGTAGTTATTGTTGTTATTGCATTGCATTGATAACTTGTCCTTATATCTGTTGTGGGGAACCCAAGGCAGCTTGCATAGCTCCGTTTTATCCTTGCAATAACAGCCCTGTGAAATAGATTAGGTTCAAAGTGAATGAATGGTTCGAAGTCACCCATTCAGTTTCATGGCCAAGTGGGGACTAGAATCCAGATCTCCTGAATTCCCAGTCCCAACACTTCACCAGTGCACCACAATGGCTCTCTTGAGTGGCCCCTTGAGTGTTTTTACATTTAATCAAGCATGTCTCCTTTGTAGGAAATCCGTGTTCAGAACAACACCTTTCCTATCCAAGAGAGCCATCTTACAAAGAGCCAGATACTCAATGCCTGACTGATACAAAATTTTCATGCATTCTCTGTGATGCAAATTGACCAATGGCTATTCACAAATAGGCTGATTTACTCAGCAAAATGGACTGAGAAAAATAGCTCTTTAAAAAAGGAAAAGTTAAGACTGTTCATTTTGCTATCTTTGGTATTTAACTAAATCTGACAAGAAGAGTCTGCACTCCATATTTTCAAAGTGCACTCCTTTAGCTTTCTGAAGATGTATTTGTGGGAGAACCTCTAAGTTTTGGAACCACTTAATATAAGCATTAATCTAAAATATAAGGTAAATAATTCAATGTTGCTTCATTTTTCCTTTTTAGATTACAAGGCAACTTTATGGGACTCTAGTTATGGAGCTAATTCACTGGTTCACAAATAACAAAAAGTTTGAAAGTCAGGATACAGTGATATTACTAGAAGCAATTTTGGTAGGTAATTGGTATTGAAGAAATGAATTCTAAATATCTTTGTCAATGTTATAAACATTCAACTTTCTTTTCAAGTATATTGTGTTACGTTGTACATTTAAGCTTTTGAATTGTCCAGAGAGCTTTATAGTATAGAAGTATAATAAATGAAATATATCTGATGTTGTTTTGATGACAAAGATTTTATTTTGCCTTAGCATACATCATTGATTTGGTTAAATATATGCATGTGGACCATCTCCTTAAACTTTTTTATTTCTTTTGTCTATCTCTAGAAATCATATTTTGTAGAACCCAACAGGATTTTCATTAATTTTTAACCAGACCTCTATTCCATTGTTCATAAAATACGACTACCCTTCCCTGCCCAGTATTTTTGACTTAGACTGGTTTCCAGTCCATTTTGAATTCCAATTCAAACTACTGGTTTTAACTTTAAAAGCTCAAAACATATAGGGGCCAAGTTACCCGAAGGATTGCTTCCTCTTGTATATTCCTCTGTAGGCATTTAAATCTTCATTGAAGGCTGTTCCTTAGGTACCTTTACCTGAGGTGAGGAAGGTGCCCTAATTATTGAATGCCCTTTCCAGAGTGGCTTGCCTGATATTTCTGTTAGAACTTCTTGGCATCAGTTGAAGACTCCTTTATTTTCTAGAGTTTTAAAATCCCTTTTCAATGCATTTTACTCTTGGAAATAATTGATCTATCCTCTGCTAGCTTTCAGTGTAATCTTTATATTGATTTTTAACGCTGATTTGTTCTGTTGGATCTATGGCACTTTCTGTGTTTTTAAATAGTATGTGTATTATTCTTGATTGGTTGATTGTACTTGTATACTTATATTTTAAAGCTTTGTGAACAAGCCAGAGATCTTGTTTAAATAGACTCTCTTATTTTATTAGATTTATATCCCACCTTTTTTCTTACAGAGAACTCAAGGCAGTTTACATCATTCCCTCTCCTGCTCTCAGTCTTATCTCCTCAACAGCAACTGGGTTGGGTGGGGTGGGCTGCGAGTCTGTGACTGGCCCAAAGTCACCCAGTTGGCTCCACAGCTGAGCAGGGCTAGAATTCAGATCACCTGAGTCCCAGTCCCGTGCTCTTAACCACTACACCACACTGGCTATCATATCTTGTGAACCAAGACAAAATACTTTTGAATACTATTGCAAAAGTTGTTTATAATGAACCGACTTTCTTTTTTGTTTCAGGATGGGATAGTTGATCCTGTAGACAGCACCTTGAGAGATTTCTGTGGTCAATGTGTCCGTGAATTTTTGAAATGGTCCATTAAGCAGACTACACCACAGCAGCAGGAGAAAAGTCCAGTGAATACCAAGTCCCTCTTCAAGAGACTGTACAGCCTTGCCCTCCATCCCAATGCTTTCAAGCGGTTAGGAGCAGCACTTGCTTTTAATAACATCTACAGAGAATTTAGGTGAGCAACAGAAATTAATACTTCTGTGAAGTTGATAAAAATAATATGAAGACATAGATAATGTGAAACAAGGCTTTAATATTAACCAAAATATTTTGTTATGTACTAATTTTTAAAACATATTCTACAAACAGGTTTTGTTTATAACTGTTCTCTGTGGTTTAATACAGCTTCAGACTTTTGAGATTCTTCCTCTGAGGCCAAACAACAACTTTCAAGAAATTTGGGCAGAACTTGTTTTCTTCTGAGGCCAAATAACAACTTTTGGGGGATTGGGTAGAGGGACAAAATATTCTTGTCTTGAAAAGATTTTTATCTTGTTCGATTAGGGGAACTTGCCTTCTGTTGATGTGGTTTGGCTCACTTGATTGAATAATTGATTGATTATTGGTTGATTAATTGAGAGCCAGTGTGGTGAAGTGGTTAAGAGTGGAGACTTAGACTCAGGTGATCTGGGTTCTAGTCCTCTTCTAGCCATGGAGTCAACTGGATGACTGGGATAGTCAATCTCAGCACAAACTACTTCACAGGGTTGTTGTTGTGGGGATGAGCTTGAGTAGAGGAGGAGGAAAATTATGAAAGCCGCTTTGAGTTCTTTAAAAAAGAAACAAGGGGGATATGACTCTAATTAATAAATAAATAATAGCTGGCAAGACAGGAGAGGGTATTTTCAGCTTTTGTCTCCTTGCTAAGCAATGTACTCCTCAATTATGCTTTCTTATTTCAGTCAACATAAAAAGCATGCTTCTTGTCTTATACTTATCACAGTCTAAACCTTAATCTGTTTTCCCTTTTTTTCCAGGGAAGAAAGTGCTCTTGTGGACCAGTTCGTCTTTGAAGCTCTGGTTGTGTACTTAGAAAGTCTGGCCTTGACACATGGAGACGATAAAGCTTTAGGTGCACATTTGTAGCTTTCTTCAACGTTTTATGACTAAAGCTTACATTTGGTGCTTAAAAGACATGTAGTCCTAAAATGTTTGGCATTTTTCTCTTTCTGCTTCAGAAGCTGTTACAATGTTAGCATTGTAAAGCACAAGCACACATAGAATGCGCTGTAAAACATGCTGATAGTCATACATATCCAAGTGTAGGTTTCTGATATGTATTTTGGGGTGTTTCACAGTTTGCAGTGATTACTTAACTATTAGGCTCTTCTTTTACATGTACATTTTAAGCATAGGGCACTAGAACAGAAACAGTCCTGATCTTTTAGAAATTGTATTTGACACCTTTTACTGAATACATCTTTTCACTTTGAAAACAGGCACAACCCAACAGTGTTGTGATGCAGTTGATCACTTGAAGCGTATAATCAAACGTAAAGCACCTATCTTGAACAAAGAAAGCAATCGGAGAGTACCTCGGTTAGTAATCTTTTTGGTGTTCTGAGGGGCCCATTGTGTGTGTGGAAGGGGTGAGAGCGAGAGAGACGTGGGGGGAACCACATAGTATTTTTAATATATACTCGTATCATTACATATTGGAGAGTCAGTCTGACATCATGGTTAGAATGTGGACTGGGACTTGGAAGATTTGAGTTTTAGTTGCCCCAAAATCCCTGAGTTCACTTGGTGACTTTGGGTCATTCGCTGACTCTCAGCCAAACCCACATGACAAGGTTGTTGTGAAGTTAAAGAGGAGTAGAGGAGGGATTATGCTAAGCTGCCTTGGGTTCCTTGCAGGAAAATCATGGAATATTGCTATACTAATTATGATAAATATATCAAATATTTTGAATACACTTGATAAAGCTTGAAATCCTATACACTACCCAGCTAGTACCATCAGCTGTGTGATGGAGAAAAGTTGCTGCTCTTGTAAGCTATTTGCAGCACCAAGAGAGTGATCTTCATTGGGCTCTCTTGTGCATGAATTAGTTATATCCTCTATTGCTGGTGCATATGAAATGCTTAATTTGCTATTTAAATGGACAAACAGAACAGCAACTTGCCATGCTGGATTCAGTTTACAACTTTAGACATTTTTGTTATTTTCATCTAGGGGATTTCCACCCACATCAGTATGTCTGGTGGATGTTGTCATGTGGCTTTTAACACAGTGTGGACGACCGCAAACAGAGTGCCGACATAAAGTCATGGAGCTTTTCTTTGAATTTGTTCCATTGTTACCAGGTTTGCAAATTTCAGAATGTGTGGATAGCCTGTTGTTAGTGTTGGGTATTGACCAAAAGACTGTGGTTTCTAAGTTCAAACATTACCTCTGCCATGAGATGAATAAGTGGTTATATTCTTTCAGCCTTGGTCTCTCTTAAATGACTCCACACAAAGCTTTAATCTATTAGTGAAAAATGGGATCTAAATAAAACTTGTGCGATTCTGCATACCTATAGGTTGTTTAAATCTTATTCAACTCAGTAAGATTTAAGCAGGTGAACTGTGTGCAGAATTATAGTCTAAGAATCTGCTAGTTTTTTGCTTGTAAAAGTACTGTGAAATTATGTACATTATAGATTTCTTCTCATGATACTATAAATAAATAAAAACTGTGAATTTGTTACATCCTACCTAGGAGAGTCAACTTTTGGTTACTAAATTCTTCTTTTGGGTGGTAATGAATTCACATTATCTAGGTATAAAGTCTGAGGACAGGAGGAAGCAGGGTAGGCTTCCTTAAGCCATCTTTTCCACTGATCAGGAAGTTCATTAAAAAGGGAAATAAACTGTAATTTATATAAAACAGGTTAGTTTTTCATAGACTAACCCCTGTTTGGTTGTGCTTTTTAAATTATAGACATAGAATTGGATGTCTGTAGGAGTTTTATCTAAAAATCTTGTATTTGTGTTTTTCCACCAGGAAACAATTCTCCATCCTCATGGTTGAGTGATGTTCTTCAGAAAAACGGGATCTGCTTTCTCCTAAAGAAATTTGAAGGAGGGGGCTATGAAAATGAAAATGTGTCTGGAATCTTGTCCCATCCAACTCTATATGACCTGCAAGAGGCCTTTAATTTGAGAGCTACCGTGCAATGGATGGATATGCTTCTAAGTGCTTTGGATTGCTATAATACTTTTATTGAACAAAGAGTGATTACACCAAATGAGATACTAGGTAGGTAAATCACAGAAAGGGCTTTTTTGATTCTTCTTCCTACATCTACTACAGCAAAGAGCATTGTGAAATAATATTTAAATTATGAGGTTTTTAAAAAATAACATATACTAGTGTGAAGGAAACATTGTTTCAGAAGAAAAATTGAATGAAATTTTAGAGTGCTGAAGCACATGTAATTGTGCCATTATTCCTTTCACATAATTTTCATGTCTAACAGTATATGACTGTATTTTGCATTTTGTGGTAACTCTTTCATGTTCTCATAATTGCTTACAGTTATAAATAAAGGATCTTCATTTCTGACATCACTGAAATTCTTCCTTGGAAAAATTGCCTTGCATGATGTGTCTGGTGCAGAGCACTGTTTTAGCATTGGATCCAAAGGCAATGTATTTAGTCCACAGGAAAAAGAAGAATACAATTATAGCAAATGTACAATTATAGTTCGTATTATGGTTTTTGTCAGCATGATTTTGGAGACCCAGCAACAGGATTTCTGGAAGGTAGGTTTTGGTCTGTCGGTCAGGATCCAATCAAAGCTGTACTCAAGGGGACTAAGGGCTTAGGCTGTGTGTGTGTGTGTGTGTGTTTTTTTTAAACAGCCCCAGCTTTTCTTCTGTCATGACAAAGTACTTTTGAAAGCTGTTTGTTGGGTGGCATGGGGTCAATTTGAAGAGTAATAAATTAAGAGACAAGCCCTTTCCATAAGCCTTAAAAAGTGGTTTGGTTCCTGGTTGTGTTTGTGCCTCATAAAATGGACTCTGCAATTAGTGATATTATACTAATGAAAGAGTGGCATATCCTATTCCATTGCATTAATTATTAGCTAAGAAGAATAGATTACCTTTTATCCTAAAGAAAAATCCTATGAATACTTTCTTATGAGAGTAAGCTTCATCATTGTCAGGGGGTTGAACTTATGGGTAGATGTATCCTAGTTTTGGACATAATTTAAGTTAATTTTTAAACTAAAATATAATGGCTGTCCACATAACAGTGATTCAGAAATGTATGTATATTCTTGACAATTAGTTCAATTACTTTTCATCCATATCCATACAGAACAGATTAGCCATTCATATAATACAATCTTGAGTTTATTAGTTGTATTTTAAAATATGACAGAATTTCAAAAAGAAGTGTGTGAAGACTGAAAGGACTATTTTATTCTCAGACAGAATCTTTAATATTACATCTTAAAGTACTTGCAAATGGTTGGGTTTCAAAATTAAAACAGCTTGTCTCATTTTTAATTTTATCATTCTTAGCTGCTTGAAAGAGAGTTACTTAATGACAATCTGATAGAACTCATTGCGACAACCATCTGTGACCCCAAAAGTGTAGGCTTTAATGTAGCTGATGTACAAGTTATGGAAAATCTCCCAAATGTTTGTGTGAGGCTTATAAAAGCTTTGATGAAATCTCCATATAAGGAACCTTTAGAGAGCAGCGTAAAGAAAATGATAACATCAAAAAGGTAGGATGCTTCTGAACACAGTGTTCTAATGTAAGTGCATTAGAATGACTGCAAATAATTTTTGATTCAGTTTTTGGTGTTTCATGGTAATGGCTACATGGTCAGTATTTATTTGCTTCATATATTTGTTTCACAGCATTGAGGAGCTTTGCAGTGTTGAGCTATATAATTCGGAAGTTCAACTGGATCATGTTAGACTTGGTTCCATTCTGTCCGCATGCAAGCAGCTTCACAAGGCTGGTTTGCTTCACTGTATCTTACAATCTCAGGTAAAAATAAAACTTCACATATATTGGTTTTGGTATTTCCACAGAGGAAGATGGTGTAAAATGTGGTATTACTAATGACTAAAATACTGACATTGTATCAATTTGACAAAGATCCAGAAGGAGGGGCTATACATTATGTATCAGCTTTTAATGCTTTTAATGAATAGACAGGAATTTTCTCTGCAGCAAAAAAATGAAACAATCATTTGCCCTCATCTTCCCATTTGCCTTGCATTTGAACCTGTGCACTTTTGGGTTACATCTAATCCCAACGTTGTTTATATTTAAGTATTTTTAGTGACAAGCTATCATGAAAGCATTTAAACACTGGAGTTTAGGCTTTTAGTTATGTTGGGTGAGGGGTGAATGTGGGGTAGGCACATCCTTTCTTTTGTATTCTTGACAATTCAAAAAGAATATGTAAGGGGAAAGAAAAAGAAAAATGAAAAGGGCCCCTTGTAGTTACAACTTGAACCTTTACTCCCCAAATATATCTTTTCTCATTTTTCTCTCCCTTAAGGGTACAGATCTATATTGTGAGACTGGCTGTAAGCTCATGTTGGTTGTATACAAAGGTATTGCACCAGGAAATGAAAGGAAGTCCCTTCCCTTGTTGGACTTCAACAGTAAGCAGTTAGCTGAACAACTGTTGCACCTGGCTTTTGCTTTTGGTGTGCAGGTAGGGGGTTGACCTTATTGATGGCATGTGTACATTTTCTGATATTTTATTTGTCTAGTATATTGGAGAAAATTAAATAATTTCCTCTGTCAGGAATAACTGTGGAAGTTTAATAATATCCTTGAATATGTATTTCTGCACAAGAGCCATTCTTTCTCGATGAAGACATTCTTTGATGGGTATCCTCACTTGCGCACATTAAGGCAGGAATTCTAATCATATGAGCCCCACACTCTTACCATTCTGGACAACTCTTATTTGACTGCTCTGTATCTGAATTGCAGTGCTAAGAAACTGTTCTTTTTTCCCTTTTGTAGTTGCATCTTTGTTCAGTGACAAGTCTCACTTAGGAGAAGAGAAGGAAGGAACAGCATTACTTTTAGGTCTAAAAAATGAGCTGCGTACCTTTGAGCCCATCTGACCCATGCATTTGAAATTCACACTCATTTCTGTAGGGAGCTTATTACTTGGGAAAAATACTCTGTATTTTTCATCAAGATAGAATCACCCCATACATACAGTAGACACTACATATTGTGCCTGTAGTCAATTTTCTCTTCTGTTTGGTGCAAGAACTCTGGATAACTTTCCTTACCCCATATTCTAAATTCCAAAGAGACAAAGCCTAGAGAGGATGTTGGCATCTCTGCCATTGTAGGTATCTGATCTAGAGGTAGGGACAATGGATGTGCATATGCCAAAGTAGCTTTTTGCAGGTGGGTACTATACTAGAACACAGACTGGGTACTTTTTTCACATTTCATCTAATGAAGCATCCCCTTTTGAGAGAGGAAGAAATACTAGTGCTCATTATTAATATTTATTTTCCTTACTTGATGGAAGACATCTTTATCAAGGAGTTGTTATAGTTAATTCCTGTCTGTAACTACTTCAGGACTGGAGAGCAGCATATCGTGACATTCATTTGGTTGGTGATGGTTTTTTGTGTGTGTCTCCTGCCCCACTTTTCTTTGATCTCCAAAACTCATGATAACAAGTTTTTTTGCTTTAATGATTGAGTTTTTTAAATAAATGTCTCTTGCAGCTTGATGGTACCCCTCAATTAGGTGTTATTTTGCACAGCTTTCCTTCTGTTTGTGTGAAAGGGAGGAATTTACCCATTCATTGAGCAGAATGAATATTGTTCCTAGTGAGTACTTTGGTTTTTGAATGCTTGTACAGTCATGTTAATTTATTTAGTATTTTAATGATCAGAAAAGCTGTACCTGACCATTATGTTTTTATTTGAAAAGCATCTTTGTAATATTGAAAAACATATTTTAACTCATTTGTATTTATTTCTTATAGTGCAAAGAGCTGGTGAATCTTTTATTGAACACACACATGTTATCTGTGCCAGTATCAGAAGAGTCCCAAAGAAATCTAGTCAGCTTTTCTCATGGAGAGTATTTCTACAGCTTATTCTGCGAAACCATTAACAGGCAGCTCTTGAAAAACCTGGATATAGCAGTACTTCAGCTTATGAAATCAGCTGTAGACAGCCCCAAAATGGTACTACACTCTGCCTTAAAATACCGAGTTGGCAGATTTATTGTCTTTCAAATTCTGTTCCCCAAATAAGTGTAATTTAAAAAATAGAACTAAAGCTGTTCAGTATGTTTGTACATTCATCATTCTTTCTGTTTTCATTAGAATTTTGCTTCTGGTCCATGCAGATATTTGTACACTACTACCCAAGAACTACCAGAGAATAATCCTAGTAATACATTAGAGATGATCTGCTATTAGATGTTTGCTAATACTGTACAGAAAATGGTGGTGCCCTATAATGATTTTCTTCCTACCACTGACCTATCAGTGGACCATTTTATTTAAACAGAATTGTAGAATAGTAGAGTTGGAAAGGGCCATGAAGGACCTCAGGTCCAAGCCCCTGCTGTTGCAGGACATCAGTTTACACCATCCCACCCACAAGAGTTTACATGTTCTTACTTTTGGAATGTTGGGGAACCCTAAATGATGGGAATCTAAGTACATCCGAGGCACTGTGTCTTTGATAGACACAGCTATAGAGAATGTACATACTACTCTAGTAATTAATTTGCTAATCTTGCAGGCATTCTGTTTTAATTCCACAGTGTTAAAGTTGAATTGCATAAAATGCTGTCATTATTTCATGGTAGCAATAATCTGCATTTCAGGTTGGTACTGTTTTGAATGGCATGCTGGATCAAAGCTTTAGAGATCGTACTGTTCGCAAGCAACAAGGTGTGGAATTAGTGTCTGCTATATTAAAAAACTGGGGAGAGCTTAACCACTGGTGGACCATAGATTCTTCTCCTGAGAGCAAAATGGCTGTCCTGACCTTATTGGCTAAAGTTCTGCAGGTAAACTTACCACTAAATAAGTTATTTTAGTGCTTGTGAGGGAATATGGCATTTCCTATAAATAATTTTCTAGAACCAGTGTCCAAAGTGGCCACTGGATGAAATGTATAAGAAAAATGTAAATGATTTTCTGAACAATTAAATATTTGAAACATTTGAAATGTTTTAGCTTTGCTTTTTCCTGAGATTTGAATTGTTTATTGATTGTATCTACATTCTTATTTGTCCCTTCGGCATCCCCTAGCAAAGGACCCAACCATTTGGAAGTGAGCAATCTGAGTTAGGGGCATTTGAAAAATGTAGTTCACTCATGCATGTAGTGCATTAAGGGGGTCAAAATGATCCTTAACTGATACTCACAGTACAGTGAGGGAATGCTGAAGGAATTCAGCTCCAGTGAAGAAATTCTGGTTCATGCAGTGTCCTTTCCCTCTTCCTCAAAGTCTTTGGAATATGGCCTGGTAATTAATACACCATGGTAACTATTGCAGCATCTCTTCCTCATATTCACCTGTATTTCTCTGGTGGATATTTCTCAGCTAATAACTAATTTGGAAAATATAGCTGGTAATCTGTATAGTATAGCTAGTCTTCTTCATCGTGGCTTCTGTGCATCACACATATGGGTGCTGCGCCTGCGCAGTGCCTAGGCCAGAAGATCAGAAATCTAACGGTTTTTGGTGGGAAAACTCCGCTCCCCTCCCCCTCCATAGTAAAATTAGAGTGGAGTGTCCGCCATTTTACTCAGTCTCTGCGACTGCTGTTCACTGTGCCTTGTGCCTGTTCGTCTCTCGCTTAGATTCTGCCTCATGTTCGTTCTATGGTTCTTATACCTACCTTGTTACATTCCAAGTTTTTTCTCTTACCCGTATTACAATCTTTCTTTCTTTCTTTCTTTCTTTCTTTCTTTCTCTATTAAAAAAAAAACAAACCAAAAATATTATAACTTTACCCTCTGCACTATCTTCTTCTTTCCTTTTCGTGATGGCGCAGTGAGCGACATTTCGCAAATGTATCAAGTGCAGCTCCAAGATGTCCCCAGCGGACCCACACGATCTATGCCTCCTCTGCCTCGGTGAGGGTCATAGAACCGATAAGTGCGGCCATTGCTTGGCCTTCACCAAGCAGGCCAGAAAAAATAGGGAGAATCGTCTCCGCAAGCTCCTCTGGGACCAGGCCCTGATGCAACCAGACCAGTTGGTCTTGAGGCCTGGCTCCTCTTCGACCGCGCCTCCTCAATGCCCTGCCTCTGCTGAGCCCTCGAAGCACCCTATCTCGGCCTCAGCCTCACCTCCACAGCGTCCTTCAGACGAAGGCACTACTCCAGTGGAGGCCCAGCGGCTACCTTCTCCCTCAGCTAAACAACGGGAGAAGCATAAGCACACTGGGTTGATAAGTCCTCCAGGCACAAAAATACTGAGGAAAGATAAGGCAGGCAAGCCAGCTCGTAAGGGCAAAAAACCTGATCACCCCAAACACCGGGGTTCGAATTTGTCAGGGTTCCTGGTACCGACCGCCGCTATGGTACCAACTCCCTCGGGACCGGCGCTTCAATCAGCAATGCAGGTGACTCCGCCAGGATCCCCCAGGCAAATTGTTCGGCCTGAGAGCATGTCTCCTCCACAACTGGAGGCGCTGCTTAGGGAGTCGATCTTAGATGGAGAGATCAGAGACTCCCCACTGAGGGAGCACTCTCCAATCCCGATGCCAGGGCCACCTGCAGAATCTCCATCACCACCTGGACGTCGAAGCCGTTCCACTGACCGTCAAGCCGAGGACTGGCCAATGCCTGGCTATGGTGGTTTCTCAGGTTGAGAATACCACCCGTTTGCCTACTACCCACAGGACCATCAGTCACCACCGGTCCCGAGGGAGGCACCGTCCACTTCGGGGCGTGCAGAGAGGAAGTGCCCAACGTCCCCGGAGACCTCCTCTTCCAGCGAGCTCTACTGCTATCAGGAAGACTCAGACAAGTCGGAAGTGGACTCCACGTCTCCCGATGTGGCCATTACCTCCCAGGGCCCTGGGTCTCTGGATGAGCCCCATGTTACCTTCGCGGAGCTCATCTCTCTCCTGGTTCGGTCACTGGAGATCGAGGCCCACCATCACCCCAGTCCCAGCACCGATAGATTTTACGACATCGTCCAGGGCAAGCAGTCTGCAGCCATAGCCTTGCCACTCATTACTACCCTCCATCAAGCGATGGTCCAGCCCTGGGACCAACCGGCTCAACCACTGGCTACGTCTCGTCGACACGAGGCCATGTACCGAGTTCGGGAGGAAGATATACCATTCCTGCTACGTCACCCAAAGCCAAACTCGGTGGTGGTTGAGTCCTCCCAGGGCAGGGAGTCGAGGGGTCACACCACCCCTTGTGATAAGGAAGGGAGGAAGATCGATATGCTTGCGTGCCGAGTCTATGTGGCCTCTGGACTCGGCCTACACATATCAAATTATGAAGCAATGCTGGTGCGTTACCAGTACTTCATAATGCAAAAGATGGAAAACGTCGCCTCCTCCCTTCCAGACCATCAAGCAGACCTGGCCAGAGTGTTCATAAAGGAGGCAATGCAAGTGGCAATACAACAACTTTCCACTGCAAGACATCACGTGGACACTGACTCTAGGGCCCTGGTCAGTGCCATTTCTCTTCAACGGCACGTGTGGCTAAGGAATTGTAATTTCCCTGAGGAAATGAAGAGGAGAATAGAAGAAATGCCGTTTGATGATATCGGTCTGTTTCATGCAAAGACCGACCATAAGCTCAAGTCGATCCACAAATCACGCATGACAGTGCGTCGCATGGAGCTTCCACAGCAGAAACGTAAATAGTCATGGTCCCGACCTTCCAGACGTCAACAGTACCACCCCTGCCAACAATATCAGCAAAGGCAGCAATGTAGAAGGCAGCAGCCGCAACAATGCTTCTCTCAGGGCCATCAGTGTTTCGATACTGAGAAGCATCCTCGTTGACAGTCCTGGCGGACCATTCCATCTCTCCAGTCCCCACCTTCCCCTCTCCCTTTGGAGGCCGGCTGCAAAGCCGACTCCCCATTTGGGAATCCATTACATCTGATAGGTGGGTGTTGTCCACCATTCAGCTTGGATATAGAATAGAATTCGACATCGTTCCTCCATTGAGCCTGATCCAATTTACACCTCGCTCTTCAGTACTATGCGATGAGGTCTATCAGCTACTTTGTAAAGGAGCGATTCGACAACTCTCTCGCTCTGAAGGACTGCACGGATTCTATTCCAGATATTTTACAGTCCTGAAATGGGACGGTGGTCTTCGTCCTATCCTGGACTTGCGAGATGTTAACAGGTACATCTAACCTAGAAAGTTTCAGATGACCACCTTACAAAATATCCTTCCGTTGCTGAGGAGAGAGGACTGGTTCGCCTCACTGGACTTGAAGGATGCATATTTCCATATCTCAATTCATCCTTCTCATAGACACTTTCTACGTTTCACTGTCGAATCTGATATATTCGAATTCAGTGTCCTGCCATTCGGTCTCGCCACGGCTCCGAGAGTCTGCACAAAGTGTATGGCTCCGGTGTGTGCATACCTGCGCCTTCAGGGTATACAAATATACCCATACTTGGATGATTGGTTGATTGTGTCCCAGACTAGAGACAGTCTCCTGTCAGCTGTACACGAAACTTGTGCTTTGCTTGACGATCTTGGACTTTGCATTAACCATGAGAAATTGTCCCTTATTCCTACGCAGGTCATCGATTTCATCAACTCTACTCTAGAGAGGGCATTTCTTCCTCCGAACCGTCGAGACACTCTTTGTGTGCATATCCTTCGGATTCGACAGGACAGGACTGTACAGGCCGTCACTATACAGAGACTTTTGGGGCACATCGCTGCTGCAGTTGCCATTGTACCGTATGCCAGACTCCAGCTTCGGCCTCTACAGTTGTTTTTCAACAAGTCGTTGCATCCGCAGCGGGACCCACCAAGCAAGTTAATTCGGAATCCGTTGTTGATCCTCCATACCATGGCATGGTGGACTGCTCTAGACAATCTGTCTATCGGCGTACCGTTCCAACCCCCCCAACCGACAGTGACATTGTACACCGATGCATCCCTCATCGGGTGGGGTGCGGCATGTGCAGGACTTCGGGTCCAATGGACTTGGAACCGACGGGAAGCGAAGAAGCATATCAACGTCGTCAAACTCTAGGCGATTTTCAATGCTCTCAAATCTTTTGAAACTGTGCTACAGCATCAAGTTGTCCAAATTGCTTCCGGCAACATCGCTGCTGTTTTTTACATCAACAAGCAGGGCGGGACAAGGTCACCTGTGCTGGCTCGACTATAGATGGAAATTTGGGATTGGTGTATCCCAAGGGACATACTGCTACTGGCGGTTCACCTTGCAGGGACTGACAACATAGAAGCAGATACTCTGAGCAGACCAATGTCTACGACCCACGAGTGGGAGTTAGACCGACAACTTTGCGAGCAACTCTTCCATCTATGGGGATGGAATAGACTTGTTCGCTACCCGAGAGAACAGGGTATGCAAACTGTTTTGTTCAAGACCGGATATCGGACCGGGATCAACAGGAGATGCCCTTATGATCCCTTAGAACATCATGACTTTCTACGCTTTTCCCCCAATTCCACTCTTGGTGAGGGTTGTACTGAAGATAGTTCAAGACAATGCTACGGGGATATTAATAACTCTGTGGTGGCCGAGGCAACCTTGGTTCACCAATCTCCTCGGTCTATCCAAAGGGGTATTTCTTCAGCTGCCAGTGATTCCTCATCTATTAACACAGCACAATGGAGCGATCCGACACCCGGACTTGACTTCTTTGAAGCTGACGGCTTGGCACATTCTTTAAGTCTAACTGCTGAATCGGTTCCGACTACATCTCGAACACTGGAAGATGCAGCTCAACAGACTGTACAACCGAACCCTTCCTTGGACCCGGTAGGAATCGCTCCGGGACCGACAGCCTTGCATCCGGATATCCAAGCGATTCTCAAATCTGCTCTAAGGCTGTCAACGCATTGATCTTATGCAGCAGAATAGAGAAGATTCTCATCTTTTGCTGAGTGCCATTGTTTTTCTCCGGGATTGGCCTCTATTGAGAACATTTTATCATTTCTTTTCGAATTGCACCATTTGGGACTTAAACTGTCATCTATAAAGGTTTACGCTGCTGCCATTTCACATTACCGTGGCAATGTACAGGGCTCATCTGTTTTCTCCCAACCTATGGTTCGGCGTTTTATTAAGGGACTGCAGAACCTTCACCCGTCCGTTCGT
Source organism: Varanus komodoensis (assembly GCF_004798865.1). NCBI lineage: Eukaryota > Metazoa > Chordata > Lepidosauria > Squamata > Varanidae > Varanus > Varanus komodoensis. The sequence continues at coordinate 20,089,493 of NW_025335438.1, forward strand.
CCTGTTATGCCAACATGGAGCCTTTCCGTAGTACTCCAAGCACTTACAAGGTCCCCGTTTGAACCTTTGGCGGCTGTTGATCTACACCTAGTATCTTGGAAGACTGTTTTCCTTGAAGCTGTCACTTCAGCCCGAAGAGCTAGTGAAGTTTGTGCTCTTTGAATAGATCCACCGTATTTGAATTTTCATAAGGAAAAGGTCGTTCTTCGAATGAATTCAACGTTCCTACCTAAGGTGGCTACATTGTTTCATATAAATCAGGAGATTGTCTTACTTGCGTTCTTTCCATTGCCATCGAATCTGATTGAAAGATCTCTTCACACTCTTGATGTTCAACGCTGCTTGACCTTTTACAGATCTCACACAGAATCCTTCAGGAGTTCTAATAGACTCTTCGTTAAATATTCTGACCATGATAAGGGCTCTCCGATCACATCTCAGAGACTGTCTAAATGGATCATTCAGACTATAGTTTTAGCATATCAGTTAGCTAAGATGGACTTACCTTCGCTTCCAAGGGGTCATTCTACGCGAGCAGTAGCAACTTCATCGACCTTTGCAGCAGGAGTTTCAATCCAGGATATCTGCAGAGCTGTAGCCTGGGCTGCTCCATGCACTTTTGCCAAGCATTATTGGCTGGATGTGTGTGCCAGACAAGATTGTCCCTTTGGTAGAGCAGTTCTCTCCACTATTCTTCGTTGATGACACCTCCTTCCTCCGAGTCTGGTAAGCTTGCGAATCACCCATATGTGTGATGCACAGAGGCCATGACGAAGAAAAGCAGGTTGCTTACCTGTAACTGATGTTCTTTGAGTGGCCATCTGTGCATTCACACAACCCACCCGCCAACCCCGCTCGGTGTCCGTAGTGGAAATGTTCTTCATCTGTACCATACTTAAATATTTAGCATACCAATGATATTACTGTGATATCATCTTCAACCTCAAGGGGGCGAACGTTCGGTCTTCGAGACTGAGTAAAATGGTGAACACTCCGCTTTATTTATACTATGGAGGGGGAGGAGAGGGGAGTATTCCCGCCAAAAACCGTTAGCTTTCTAATCTTCCGGCCTAGGCACTGTGCAGGCGCAGCACCCATATGTTTGAATGCACAGAAGGCCACTCAAAGAACATCAGTTAAGCAACCTGCTTTTCCTGAATGGTTGGATCTCATTATTTTTTAATTTAACTTCACAGTTTTTATTTGGTCTTAGTAGAATATTAAATATATTATTTCAATGAAAATGCCTTCTAGTTTGAGGAGTTGTGCTGGAGTTTATTGCTGTTGCTTTTTTAATTTCCATTATCGAATGTGAACCACCATAAAAATAAGATTTTTTTCTGCAGCATTTTTAGCTTAAGATAAAGCTTCTAGAGTGCCTTACAAATATTACTAATGAGATATCCCTTGCCCTTGGGTTTGCAACCTGAAAGATACAAGCACTTGTTCTTAGTTTCTAGTTAGTGCATGTTCTGGCAGGGAAGATGAAACCAGTCTTCTGAAGCTGTTACCTCTGTGGCTGTTGTATGAGACCAGGTTGGTCTGCCCATCTGCTCTGCTGGACTATTTTAATATATTTGAATTAACAAACCAATACTGTGTGAAAGTTAAACATTAATTTATTTACTTTCTCCAGATTGATTCTTCGGTGTCATTTAATATAGATCATGAGGCATTTTCTGTTGTTTTTAATACCTACAAAAGTCTGCTGACTGACCAGAAGCTGGGTCTAAACCTCAAGGTAACTGAATTGTATATGAGCTTGTATTTTACTTTTTGAATTGTCAGCAAAGACCTTGTTGCACCCAGTAGCTAAGTTCTGATGTAAATCAAACTATGGTTTAGCCAGACATAAATACAGCTAGCCTCCTTACAGGTACGTGTGTTCCTCCTGCGTTACAGAGAGAGGTTCATTTTTATTTTTTGTTTGTTTGTTTTTGTTCTTAGTTAAACTGAGACTCCTGAAGTGGCTTGTTTAACCTGATGCCAGAATATGGTCATTATTTTCACAGTGACATTTCAAGCTCCTTTTTATTGACTTCCACAAGCACCAATTGTAATTAAGAGTCAGAAACTGTTTTCAAATTCCATGTTAATTCTAAAATATGCTTAGTGTTATCTTTGATATAGTCACCATGCCTAATTTGTCCTCATCAGGTTAATTTTTTCCATCAAAATACTTATGAAATAGTGACGATTTAAAATGTATGTGAGCATATAACAAAATGTTCTAAATTGCATGTGTATTTCAGAGTCAAGCAGTTATCATTCTTCCATTCTTCACTAACCTTGTTGGAGAAAGACTTGGCGACCTTAAAAATGCACTTGACCAACTTGTAGCATTCAATTTGCCTTTGAGATCAAATGAGTTTCCCAAAGGAACATTAAGATACAATAACTATGTGGACTGTATCAAAAGAGTAAGTGAAAAGATGATGGTATTTTAAACCATGTTGTCTGCTCTAAGCCCAAAGTCATGTTCTTGTGTGTTCTCCTCCCTCCCTCCCCCCGCGCTCACTCACTCACTCTCGCGCTCGCGCGCGCGCTCTCTCTCTCTCTCTCTCTCTCTCTCTCACACACACACACACAGAGCGAGCAAGCGAGAGCACATGGAAGTAAGGGTGGGGAACCATGCTATTTGAAGCCTGGCATGATAATCTGAATTGGGTCATTGTCTAACTTAAGAGGTAATGAGTTTGTTTGTAATAATAAATAATAAATAAGGAGGAAGGAGATCCAGTGACTGATATGAGGGAACAGGCACAGATGCTAAATGACTATTTTGCCTCTGTGTTCTCCCCAAAGCAGGACGGGGGATATCGGCATAGGAGATTAGATGAGGCCGGGGACTTAGGGGCACAGATTAGAGTCACCCCCCTTGAAGTCGAGGGGCTCCTCAGGGCACTGGACATTACAAAGGCACCAGGCCCTGACAGGTTACACCCGAGAGTACTTAGAGAGTTGGCAGGGGTTCTCTCACACCCGCTGGCCTCCATTTTTGAGGCCTCGTGGAGAACGGGTGAAGTTCCAGAGGACTGGAGGGTGGCATCAGTGGTCCCAATTTTCAAAAAGGTTAGTAGAAAGGACATGGGGAATTATAGACTGGTTATCCTTACGTCCATTGCAGGAAAAAAAATGGAAAGGCTCATAATAGAGATCTAGTGATGCTAGATCTCTCTCTGTTATGCTAGATGTCAGCAGTGTGATGCGGTGGTCAAGAGGGCGAACGCCACCCTTGGTTGCATAGCCAGAAGTGTGGCTTCTAGATCAAGAGAGGTATTACTACCACTCTACACAACTCTGGTGCGCCCGCAATTGGAGTATTGTGTTCAGGTTTGGGCCCCTCATTACAGAAAGGATATAGCCAGGTTGGAGTCAGTGCAGCGTAGGGCCACAAGGTTGGTGGCCGGTTTGCAGGGAATGCCGTATGAGGCGAGACTGAGGGAACTGGTTCTCTTCAGCCTGGAGAAGAGGAGACTCAGAGGGGATATGTTGGCAACATACAGGTATGTGAGGGGATGTCACATGGAGATTGGTAGAGACCTGTTCTCCCCTGCAGAGGAAGGCAGGACACGCTCCAAGGGAGCAAAGCTCAGGGAGCCATTTGGATGCCAGGAAGCACTTCCTGACAGTCAGGACTCTGAGGGTGTGGAATGGGCTTCCACGAGAGGTCGTTGAGGCCCCATCGGTGCGGGTGTTCAAGGATAGGCTGGACATGCACATGGTGGGCATGTCGTGAGCGGAGCCGGCTGGTGCCAGAGGTCAGACTAGATGGCCCGGGAGGCTCCTTCTGACTCACTCTGTTTCTATGTAATGCTTTACCTTTTATATTTGTGTGGGTTAATTGTTATATTTAATAGAACAAGGAATAACTATGAGCTGTGAACAATGAACAACCAATCAAGAGAACTCATAGTTAGATTGCAAACTGTGATTTGTTGAACCCATGGATTTTCATTTCAAGTGTCGCCAGAATTGTGAGTGGGTCATGGATTATTTTGCTGACTACAGAGATAGCAGACAAGAGGCAGCCACTCTGCGTATCAGTATTACAGTGCTGCAAATGCTAGGCAAGAAAGGAGTGAGTGAAAGGTGTGTGAACCAGAAAAAAACAGCCCATGGTTTGCTCAGTTGTTTTTCAGCCAAATTGGGGATTTACTTGGGATAAATTGACAACTTATGAGTTAACTAACCATGGGTTGTTACTTGTAAACTAGGTGATTTGGAAAACCCTGTTTTATAAAACATATCTTTCACAAAACAGAATTCTTCTACATAATTTTAAGAACACATCATATTTGGCTCATTCCCAGATAGAGTACAGTACTGAAATAATTCTCCTTTAATGCTCAATATTTTGTCTTTATGCAAATAGGCTATGGGGAAGCACTAAATGTTAACAGTTGGCCTGGGCTCATGAGGCTTCAGGATCTGCCAACTTCTTCCATTCCAGAAACACTGTTTTGGGCTAGGTTTTGGTTGCTATAAGCAAGTGCTTTCATGGTGCTAGTAGTCATTCTTCTATTGCAAAAGCATTATTGGAAACTGTCAGTGTTTCCCAAGTCAAGTAGGAAAACTGATCATCTTTATGCCTACTGGAATTAATTTATATTCACTTTCACGTTTATACATGGAAATATTCCTGTTCTGTTGTGGCTTTGGTTACTGAGAAATAACGGGTCGGTTTAAACAAACTCCTAAACTGGTAAATGTAGGAAAGTTGATAGGGAGATAGGCAGGATGGATACAGTGAGAATATTATATGAATGCTCAAATTTATATTTACTCATTCATCTTATCTCTTCGGGGAATCCAAGGCAGCATACATAATCCTTCATCACTCCCATTTTTTATCCTGCTGACAACTCCATGAGACTGAGTCAGTGACTTTTCCAAAATAATCTAGTGAGCTTCATTGTCCAAGTGGGAACCCAGAACCCTGATTGGCAAGATCTAATCCACCCTTCTTAGGCACTGCACTGACCCATGCGGAAGAAATCATAGTTTATCACCTAGGGACTCACTAAATATTCCAAAGAAGGTCTAGAATGAGTTTCAGTCTTACCATCTGTTGCATTTCTTCTAAAAATTCAACACAACCCCTTTCTCCCTCCAGTTTCTAGATGCACTGGAACTATCCCAGAGTCCTATGCTGTTACAACTGATGACTGAAGTTCTTTGCAGAGACCAGAGACACATAATGGAGGAATTATTTGAAATTAGCTTTAAAAGAATTGCCCAAAGGTAATCCTGGTCAGTTGTTCTTTAAATTAAAAATGAAGCAGATTTCCTCCAGTTTTTACTGTATAAATGGTTCTTCAATTTAAATGACAAGAGTTGGGTAGCTTTAGAGTACAGGGTACATATTAAGCTTTTTAATTATTATCTTGCATTATTATCAAAAGATACTCATATTAGAAAAGTCAGGATGAATCCTGATGCCTCTCACTACATGGTGGTGATGTGGAGTATTGTTGGGGAAACTTTTAATTCCATATTCCTCTGTACATTCCATATGTACTGAAGTCAGACCTATTCAAGCAGCCTGTGGGAGCACTGGGTTCATAAAGTTTTCTCTGTCGGTGCCTGTGTGGCTGAACTGTGTATAAATTCATTTCACTGTGTATAAATTCATTTCCCATATGTCATTACAGGACATATGGGGTCAAAAGTTCTTTTGAGTTTTCCTTAAATATATCCTGCCAGGCACCGATTCTGCCTATTTCAGAATAGTGTCATAAATAAATCCTAATTAAGAAAGTTTTGTTGAAAGAGAATTAGGGTTGACTTTAAAGTGAAATTTGGTTGAAAGTTTTGATCTTTAAATTTCTCACTGTGTCTAGGGGTGGCTGCGACAAACAAGTAGTGTTGCTGGGCACTGTGTATAAAATGTTCCAGTGTGAAACCCTTCTCTCAAATGCAGCCTGCCAAGCCTATGTGGATCGCTCTCTTCTTGTACTCTTGCTTCACTGCAGCTTGGATGCACTGAAAGAATTTTTAAGTAACATTATTGTGGAGGCTATGGATATGTTAAAATCCAGGTTTATAAAGGTAAAGGCTGAGCTATATCTTGTGAAATGTATTTATTTTAAATAACTGAACTATTATATGTGTTTCTGTTAAAGAAACGGTTTGTTTGAGGTTTTTTGCTAATCCATCACCTAGAGACTATGTCTATATATTTTTTCAGTCAAATGAAACCACTTTTGAAATGCAACTCACCAGGAAAATGTGTTACTACAAGGTTTTGAAAGTTACATATTCACGTCTTTCCAAACAAGATGTATACTCCAAGGACTCTAGAATTAACCAAGCTTTTCAGGGCTCTACTTGTGTAGAAGGAAATGAACTTACTAAGATTCTAATAAAGTAAGTATTTATTTTTCCTTCTTTTAAACTAATAATGACATTGTTTAACTTTATTTTTGTAGCCAATAAAATTATAATTGAAGACCAGATTCAGAATGCAAGTTTTTCAGTCAACACAGATTTTTTTCAGGCTTGGCTGTTCAAGATAATTTTTTAATGGGTAGTAGATGTTTGAGAGCATGACATTAAGATCTTGTGTGAAGATTGTTTCAATGCCCAATCCTATACATATTTACTTAGAAATAAGGTGCACTGTGTTTAATGGTGCTTGCTCCCTAGTTAGAGTTTAGGATTGAAGTAATAATCTCAGGATCTTATGGAATGACGTAAAAATCTCTGGGGTTTATACTCCTGTCTTTAAGAAGAGTGGCATTGTTTGCTTTCGCCCTTAATTTTTCCTGAATGTTCAGCTTGAGCTAGAATGTTTTCTTACTACTTGTTCTGACCTACCAAATATCCTGTAGGAATCTGACAGAGAAATATTTCCACTAAAGTTGAGTATTTTGTGTCTTGATTTTTGAGCTATTAAAGCTACTTTGAAAATACTAGCCAAATAATTAAGGTTTACTGCTATTGCTGCAACTCGTCATAATAAGATTCCAGTTAATCTTTAAATAGCAAGTTCTAAATGTCAACTAAAGACTATGTCACAACTTTAGCTCTGTATTTACTAGCGTATATTATGACATCTTTTGACTTCCTTTAAAATTGCTTTTGGCTTTTTAACTATTCTGTTTCAAGGTCCTGCTATGATGCCTTTTCAGAAAACATGTCAGGTGAAACTCAGCTATTGGAAAAGAGGAGACAGTATCATTGTGCTGCATATAATTGTGCCATTGCTGTTGTTAGCTGTGTGTTCAATGAAAGTAAATTCTACCAAGGCTTTCTTTTCACAGAAAAACCAGAAAAGGTATGTATTTAATGAAAATATCATCTGTGAGATGAGTTAACAATTACCCTGAAACCATTTTTTTAAAGAAAGGGTCTTGGCTGGTCTATCCACCAAATAAGAATCTCAGGTTCCTTGAAATTTTTAGGTGCCTCTGTGCTTAACTAGGTCACTTAATTCAGAACAGTATCTGTTCTAGGGAATTTGGACAAATTAAGAGTTTCTAGTGATTTCAATTTAGATTGGAAGCGGATTGGTTCGTGGGGTTCCCGAGAAGTCTTCCATCCAGGCACTAACCGGACCAAAATCTGTATTATATACCCTCAGACCATGTCCTGGGATGGGTCACACTGATCCCCTTATTCTTTCTGGAAGAAATGCCATTTAGAATAGCAAACATGTGAGTCTTAAGCGTATTATGTAACCATTCAAAATAGTCAGCATAAATGGATAGCAAACTGAAGTATGAAATTGCGTACTGGTGCTCGGTACCTATTCAAATGCATATTATTGGATTTGTCTGTATGTTAACTGGCATGTGTCTGTGGGCTGCATGTGGTCTTCGGAGGCCTGTATGGCATGTTGTAGATGCTCACGTTCCCACCATCTTCTTGAATTGTGGACCCCCCACACTGCTATGATTGTGCAAGGAAAGAGGATAACTGGGAATGACTCCTCACCTGTACTTTTCTCTACCACAATTGAGTTCCTGAAAACCTGGCAAACAGCAGCTTTCTGGGATGTTGGCAACACAATTATGCTGGGAAAGAGGGAGGATGAGAAGAGTCATCCCTGTGTGCTCTTTTGTCCATTACCATCTTCATTAGGATCACTGAGAAGGGTGTATGCCACACAAGATTAGAACCTTTTTCCTAGTCCCCCAGTGATTTTTAGCAAGTTTCTTTGCTGCTGATAACCTCTTTCCAACACACACCAATTGGTAATACTTTGTGTATTAGTGAGTGGGTGTCTGTGGTTTGTCTATATGTTATATTTCCACCTCCCATCCTTGCCCATTTGTGATTGCTCAGGCTGTTACATGAGGGTGAAGGCCTTCCGTGTGGTAGGTGGAGGAGTTTCTTCTGACCAAATTACATTGTTTCCAGCATTATGCTGAGTGGAAGATTAACATATTCCACTTCTAGGACTTAAGGGTATCACCTGTGAGCATATGTCACTGAGGGATATTTGATTCCCATGTTTGTTTATTTTTCTGTTTATATCCTGCCTTTTTCCTACAAAGGGCTCAAGGCAGCTTACATCATTCTCCTCCATCTTATCCCCACAACAACAACCTTGTGAGGTAGGTTGGGCTGATAGACTGTGACTGGCCCAAAGTCACCCAGTTGGCTCCATGGCTGAGCGGGGACTAGAACCCAGATCGTCTGAGTCCCAGTCCCATGCTCTTAACCACTACACCACACTGGCTGTCTATAGAGCTATGTTGAGAGCTATAGAATTTAGAGTTCAGTAACATCCACTAGTTATAGTTATAAGATTTATATTGACTTTTTTCATGAGGGCAGCTCCTCGAAAATTATTCTTGTAACTGATCGTTAACCAAAACTGTATGTGATAACTTTTAGTAAAAATGTGTAACACAGTGAACCAATTCAGACTTACATGTCTTCTTTCATTCCACAGAATTTACTTATTTTTGAAAACTTGTTGGACTTGAAACACTGTTACTCATTTCCCATTGAGATTGAGGTAGGGGGACATTATTTTTTACTAAAAATGCCAATCATTTTTATCCTACATAATTATAACCTGAGCTTAATGAAAGCAACACAAATACTACAGTGTAACAAATAAGCTTAACTGCTCTTTAATCAGAAAATATTTTTATGCCATAAACATTCTAGACCAAGCTAAGATGGGTGGCCAGGTCACAGAAAAGAGATACAAGATATTCTAGATTTTAATCCAAATCCCTGCAGTGGGTCCAATTTGGCTAATCAAGCCTTAGGGATGGTGGTGAACCCCAAGATTGTTTGACTCAGTCATTACGCCTATGTACTTTGCTGCTGTAGTCATGGAGAAAGGCTCAAAAGGTAACACCACACATTTTGGGAAATACTTTTCACTGATAGTGATGAACAAATGGTTTTGATTTATGATAGCTGATATACACACATTTCCAGACAGCGTTTATGAACAAACTGAGACCTGCCAGTATTTTCATAGTGTGTCCAATAGCTAACCTGTTGAAATGGTTCTTTCTGTGAGATGTATTGAGAATGCAACAAACAAAATAGGTCACTGGATGATCAGAGAAGACAAGGTTTGGAAGATCGATCGTATTCAGCACCTCCAGGGCAGGAGGTTCAGAATTATTCTCTTTAGCAATCAGAATGACCAGTGTAACTTTCATATTAATCACCTCGTATTGGCTGTAGAGGACATGTGTGTCTAGGCTCATGAACATTCGAACAAATTCCTGCAGAAAAATAACAGCTTAGCTAGTTTAAATTAATATGTGAAATTCTATACTACCAGTTCCCTCTGCATTTTGATCCATGTTATCCCCTAGGGTTATCAGGTCTGAATGTAGAAAGTACATATTATAATCCTTCAAATAAAAAAAAGTCCAAGAAATAACAGTGGTGGACAATAGAAGAGCAATTTTACAGAGAAGGGACAGGAAGGAAGGATTGCTTAAATAAAAAATAACCAAAATATGGGATGGTGGTATTTGTGTTACATACAGAAAGGAAAGTAATAACACGATTTTTATAATAACTGAAAGAAATGAGTTGCTCAAGGCAGTTCCGATGTTTCCATCTGACTGACCGGGAAGAACAGAATGGCCATGCTTTGGGGAGTTCCTCTGGATAGTCAAAGGTTGTGAATTGCCAGTGGGCTCTGCTTTTCCTTTGCAGCCAAGTTACCCATGTCTGTTCTGTATTTTATGTGTTTTAATTCCAGATTTAAAATTCTGGATTTGGAAAAGTTATATGTATTTTTATAAGATGCTATATTAAACTGCAAACAGATTGTGTTTCCTTTGAAAATATTTTGTATATTCTAGGTTCCTCTAGAAAGAAAGAAGCAGTATATTGCTATCAGGAAAGAAGCCAAAGAAGCAACAAATGGGGATTCAGGTATAGTTATTTCTCATTAGGAAAGAGATTATCATCTGTATGTTTAAATTAAGAAAAGGGAGTAAAGGGTCAAATGACTTAATACAATACAGTTTTAGACAGGATTTAATGCTATTCAATTATGGTCAAAGTAGAATTTGAAGCAGAACTTATTGGAAGCAAGAGGACTGGCATTGTGTAGGTGTTCTAGATGGGAGTTCCAGGCATATGGAATGGATAAATTCATTTATAATTGAACAAAAACATTAAATACAAATGTAGCTAGGGTGGAAAATGTACATTGCAAAACAAATGTTTTGACTGTAAACACTTTCTTTAATTATTAAAATACAATTCTACATTTTAGATACTCTAAGGCATCCCTTAAGCACATTTGTTGTGTTTAATTTCCATTAAAAATCAAAGAGGCAGGAATTGATAGCTAATTTATTTTGTTTTAAGCAGGTCATATGTGTGACTAAATGTAGTTGGATCAGGGGCTTAATTTTTGGCATTTCTAAATATAGATAGTCTCAGAAATACACATTTGAAAATATGAATGTATATATTTTCAGACTTAGATTTTAAAGAGCTCTGTATTGTCCTTAATGTAAAATATTTCTTTGCTGCTTTTCATGTCAGAAGCTCTTCGTTCCATACATGAATGGAACTTTCTTAAGTGAGGGATCGTCCTCCATTTATGCAAACAAATATGCATGTGTGCTAAATGGCAAAAATCCTGTTCATGAAACTGATTATAGTTAATGCTGCTGAATGGACACACATCTGAATAGTGATTCTAACATTTTATTACATAACCAGCTTTTCAGTTCTCAATTTTCTCTTAGTATAACCAGACTATGTATTTTTGTTTTAGCTGAACCACACTATTTAGCCTCAGCATCATACATGGCAGATAGCAGTTTGAGTGAAGAAATGAGTCAGTTTGATTTCTCAACTGGAATACAGAATTTTTCATATAACTCACAGGTTGCTGCTGCCTCTGGTTCTCATCTCAAGGGAAAGGTAACTTGAGCTGTATATTAGGTGTGGAAACTAAGTGTGTGTGTCTACTCAAAATATTTCCTTGTTTGTATAAGCTTCAGATTTGGAGGAAAAAACTGTACTCATGTAGCAAGTTTCAGAGAGCAAGAGACTGGAGCAGTCCATTCCTTTCTACACCCTGTCACCTCTTACTGAGGTGTAAATCAGAAGAAATGTGATTCTTACAGTATTTGCATTCTATTTGTGCACAGAAGAAAAAATTGTTCTGCAAAGTGGGGCAGAGTCACAATGAGGGCTGTCAGTTAAGGATAAGTTAAGTGTGGAGCCCTTGGAAACAATTGTTGTTTTTGTTGAAAAAGGAGCCCTCTGAGTCTACAGTTCCAGATGCTATTATGGAATTGGAAATGGATGAACTCAACCAGCATGAATGTATGGCCTCTATGACAACCCTGCTCAAACACATGCACAGAAATAACATCACACCCACAGTAGAAAAAGTGAGTATTGCCTTGTTGTTACTATACATAGCTTCCTAGATTTTTCAAGACAGATTATCAGCGTTTCACAAGTAAGTGCACTGAAAATTTAGTACATCTAAAGGGTGAAAAAGAATTCTGTCTTATGAAGACTTCAAGATTGTTTGTAACTTATGTATTTGCAATAGTCTGTATTCTGTAAGTTCTTAAATCTACCTGTGGCTTGAGTCAAATCATATGAATATAGCCAAGAATGTAAAAGGGTGGCTTAGTAGAAGTGTTAAATCTAAAAGATCCTGTTGGTTTTCCAACTGTTCGTTTTCATACAAGAAGGCTTGATTTTGGCTTAAGCAGCATAGTCATATTTATACATATTTATACATGTTTCTACATGTTTCTACATGTCTAGAAGTAATCTCACATTCTGAATTTTGTCAAAAGCTGCTGTCTCCCAGAATAATTACTGGGAGACTCCACTGACAATAATATAGGAAGAGTTACTGCCTCACTTCCTAAATTGCTCATTTATAAATGATACATATTTCTCCTAAATGCATGTAAATTATCATTTATGCAGTATTTTAATTGGATGATTTGCTGTTTAGAACTTTATGATCTAAATGTTTGGAAGATCTCATACAATGCTGATAAATATGTGGTCAAATTAATCTGGACTGAAACCTTATTTTTAAAATGTTAGCAAAAAATTGTTTACTTAGTCTTCTGAACTGCAACCGCAAAGTAAAATCTGTGTTGTTTAGTTATCACCAGTATTTATATATATTATTATTATTTTTTGGGTATTCAGGGAACAGATTCACCAGATCTTCCTCCATGGATGAAATTTCTGCACATCAAACTGGGGAATCCACGTGTGCCGCTAAATATTCGCCTGTTCATAGCAAAACTCATTGTGAATACAGAAGAAGTGAGTCATTCTCAATAACAGTGCAAACACACTGTCATAAATGGGTTTTGTAAATGTACAGCTTTGTTGTACAGGAGTATCAGTGCTAGCATAACTTCTTTTCTTCCTAGCTTTTGTAATAATGGCATTTATTCATAAACAATTTGATTATCAGTATATTTAAGAAAAGCATTAAAATGCTACTAAAATGAAAAGAAAGTAGTGAGATGGGAATGCCCAACCATTATCTGTGTTTGTACGTGCATGCATAATTGTGCATTCTCTCTGGATTCTTTCTCACTTTACGTCTGTCTGTCTGTCTGTCTGTCTGTCTGTCTGTCTGTCTTTCTTTCTTTCTTTCTTTCTTTCTTTCTTTCTTTCTTTCTTTCTGTGGCTTGTCTGTCTTGTCTGTCTGTCTGTCTCTGCTCACCCATTTTTTCCTTTCCCTTTTTCTGGCTTCCCTTCTTCCTTCTCTCTTTGGCTCTTTCTTTCTGTCTCTGACCCCAGTCTTCCCACTCCTAACAAGTGAGTAGAACAATTTTTCAATTCATTTGCATGGAGTGAGAAACAGCCCTCCCTTCTGAAAATCATTTGGGATGGATGAAGGTAGCCTCCCACAAAGATGTTGGTGGGCTCAAGAGGCCTTGCTTGGCAGTGGACTTTGCCTCCTCCAATCAATTTTGGTAGAGATGACTCTGCCCCCCTTCCTCTATTTAAGCTAATTTAAGCTATCGGTCCATTCACATGAATAGGGAAAAGAAAAGCTCCTCTGCTGAAAATCCGCTGGAGGAGGGGGAACAGAGCTCAACACCCACCACAAACTTTGTCCACCTACTCCTTGTCCAGCTGTTTTCCAGCAACAAGGACCCCCTATTAAAGTGAACTGTAGAATCACTCAATTTACTTGCACACAGGAAAAATAGCATAGCAGGCACCTAAGAAAAACTGTTGTGTTATATGATGACTTTTATAACGGGTGGTTTTGAAACTGGCAAGTGAATAAAATTTTATCAACACATCTTGGATACATCCATGTCTAGCTTCCTGTGTAAGGTGGCACTATTATCCATGACCTTTAATTAGGGTGTACTAGTAGAAGTATTTGAGGACAGTATCTGACTGATATATCTTACACATTCGATGTGTAAATATAGACAAGCTTTTCAAATGTTACCATTATTTAATGTTCCTGCCTAGATATCACAAGATTCATTGACAAGGCATCAGGCATTTTCTCATTGATAAACATTGTAGGAATGCATTTAATTTGGTTAGAGGTTTCCAGAATGGTGACCCCTGTACACATGACTTCTAATTTTTCTTCTCTAGGTTTTCCAACCTTATGCAAAGTGGTGGTTAGGCCCCTTACTGCAACTTGTTGTTTCTGGTGATAATGGAGGAGAAGGGATTCATTACATGGTGGTAGAGATAGTGGTCACCCTACTTTCCTGGACTAGCATTGCTACACCCAAAGTAAGGAAACAGGAATCTGTTGGTAACAATAATTTGATGCAAGATTTTGTATTTGTATTGGACATTAATGAAGACAGATATTTTTAGGAAGAGTTAAATTTGTCAGTTCTTCAGAAGAATCACCACTGGTAATTCATGTATAATAACTTTTAGAGTACCACTTGATTGTTGGTGCTTTTCTACTCCTCAAACATTAATCAGTACAATCAGTGGGCTTTCCAATTGTTTACGATATTGTGAAATTTAAAATGTGTGCATGGTTCATTAGATATTCAGAGAAAATATGGAATTATATTTGCTGCTCTCTCACACATACACCCCTTATTTATGCTGGATTTAGAATATCTTGGTGCTGTTAATATGAGATCTGATTATGTTAATACCTTTACATGGTTGAGACTCAAGTTTACTTTAAGCTCTTTAGAAACTGTATTTTGAAACAAAAATAAAAACTCTTGTTGGAAGTGAAATATTCACTCTGAGAAAATGATTTTTTCTCTATTGAAGCCTCAGTCTTAAGACAGAGTCAGTATGACAAAAATAGACTTAATTTTATTAACAGGAGATCAGTTTTAAAAGGTTATTGTTCAATTTGAATTGGTTAGTATCTCTTACCAGGAAGTTATAGCTAACGTTATCTTACAGCTAGCTTTCCCCTTTTCCTCTTTTCTTAATTTGGAAGGGTCTGCTATATATTTATCATGTCCAGCTAGGCCTACCTAAATGGATGTTATCTGTCAAGGCTGTAATTTGTTGCACATGTTGTTGGAACTCAGTTTGTTACTGTGTGCAGGACTGCACACTAACTTTGTACTATTATTTTAATTTACTTGAACCTTAAAGGCATAGATATTGTTGAAATCCATTAGAGGACTGCATTCATGGTCCATATCCTATTATGGACCAGCAACTAGTTTGACTACAGAAAGCAAAGTATGAGTAAATGGTACATTCTTTCAATGAAGGGATGTAAACAGTGGAGTATCAAAGGGAACTGAATTGAAAGTAGTGCTTTTTAACTTGTTCATAAATTATATATTAGTGACAATTTTTTTTTTAGATGGCAAAAACAAAAAGTGATTGCAAGGACTTCTGGAAGGTTCTCTCTAAACTGGGAGAGCTGTCAAAAGAAAGTTCTTGTGAAATGGAGGTGGAATGTAGATCTTTCCTTTCAAAAGTATGAAGAGAGGGAAGTGTGGAAAATGTGGAAGGAACTGAGAACATTCAGGGCATTACTGAATGTTAAAGGATCAACATCCCAAAATGAGAGCTACACTTCAGTGTAGCTTCAAACTCTGTAAATGGGGTTGGTTTTCCAGGTTTGGTTGACTGTGGATTCAGCAACCCCTACAGCAAGCCATCAGTAGTCAGGGTGGCTGGTTGCCTAAAAGCACTTCTCTGTGGAAGGCTACTTACCTAGGATGGTTAAGGTGTCATGCACATCCTGTCTGTATCTACTTGTCATGATGGTTATATATTACCTTCAGTATCCACGGCTTTTGTATACCAGTTATTGTGGGACATAAGCAGAAAGGTGCTGTTGCATTTATGTCATTTTTTGGAGCTTCCCACACACAACCTCGATTGTGTCATGTTTGAACTGAATGCTGTACTAGATAGGCCATTAGTGCAACCCATCAGGGTGATTGTTCAGTTCTTACAACACTGTTGCCTTTTTTCCCTTAAAGATTTTTGTTCTTCTAGACCCAGCCTTGGAAAAACTAGGAAATGCATTAAGTTGACCCTTCCTTTTTTTCTATGATTTCCTTGTTCTACTCCATGGAACAAGAAATAGGTTCACCAAGCAGTGTGTTTGTCTATGTTTGTCCCAGAATAATTTTTATTTTGATTTATGATGCAGTTTGAGAGTGAGCCCTTCATAGGATTCATTTTACAGCATGAGGGAAGGTTTCTCATGATGTTAATGCATTGTTCAGATGTGAAGTTGACTTACTTAGAAAAAATGTGAATTTAACTGGAAAAATTGGCTAGGTTGAACTTTGCCTATTTATCGTAAATTTACTTTGAGCTCATTTTTTCAGGAGAAATGGGAACTGTATCACCACAACTGGTTAATATGTGTTTGATGCGAGTATACTATTAAGTGTACCTAACAATTTTGTAATTTCTGCAAGTGATTTAGTCATGTCAGTTACCTGAACTATGCCAGTTATACTTTGAGTGCTGAATAATAGAGAGAAAATGTGAATAATAGAGAGAAAGTGTCATATGTATATGTAATCTATCAAGAAGTTCTTGTGTATATGTTGCTTTTGGATTCCTTCATTCTAGGGAAATATGAAGGATCAGGTCCTAGCTAACAGATTGCTCGAGTTCTTAATGAAGAATGCATTCCATCAGAAAAGAGCTGTGTTCAGACATAACCTAGAAATTATCAAGACAGTAGTAGAGTGCTGGAAGGACTGTCTCAGCATACCTTACAGGTAATAAATCTCAGTAAAGATAACAGTTTCACTATATAACTAGAGTTAATATTGAACTATGTCAAAGTTTATAGTTTGTGATCATAGAAGTAATCAAGTTGTTTGAAGGTTTGCTTTTCAAAGATAGTGGTAGCATTTGCAGATAGGTGAACTTGACTACTTCAGTTTTTTCTCAAGGTTTGCCAGTCTGTATGCTTCTATTTTTGATGCTATCCTTTTTGTTTGTTTGTTTTACTATAGGATCATATTTGAACAATTTTCTGGTGGAGATTTCAATACAAAAGACAACTCCGTGGGAATTCAGTTACTAGGAATTATTCTTGCTAATAACTTGCCTCCCTATGATGCAAAGTGTGAAATAGATAATCTGAGGTAACAAAAGTCATGTTCTCAAAATAAGTTTGTATTAAAAGTATATTGAACATAAAGAATATAACCAAAAGAAATGGAGATTGGAAACACTTGCATCTTAGATCAGAAGTGTAGTAATCTTCAGCAAAATGTATTCACAGAAAGCATGGCTCTGTCGCTTGCTTTTGAGAAGTAAATGGGCAAAATACTTTTAGGGACCACCAGTGACAGTTCTTCTGTCAGTTGGTTTCTATATCATTTTTATACTATATCATATAGTATTCTCTCCACAAAAGGTGTGTCTTTGATGTGAATTACTTCAGAGCAGATTTCCCCAGCATAACACCTTCTGATGCACCCCTTTGACTCCCTAAAATTTCAGCAGAAAATTTTATCTCTAATTTGAATCTGGATGTTAGTCATTCTGTATCAAAATGACAGTGGGACATTTCACATCAGCTTAGATCACATGATGCACCTGTGGCAGAGAAATTATGCAAAAGTTTTGCTCAGGTGGTTGTTTTAATTATTTTGAGGGCTGATATTCATATATTACTAGAGGTATTCAACCCTTTAAGTAGTTTATACTCTATGAATGCATGTTAAAATCCGAACAGGAAAATGTAGACATACAATGCTATATTAAAATTGGATTGTCTATGCAGAGAGGCAGAATGGTTTAATTTAAGAATTGAATTGAACATTTCAAGAAACTGTCAGCTAGTATAGTGTGCTGGTTAAAGTGTTGGGCTGGGGACCCGTGAGATCCAGGTTCTAGTCTCCATGAAGCTCACTGTGTGATTTTGGGCCAGTCACAGACTTTCAGCTCAACCTACCTCAAGTGTTTGTTTCAAGGAGAAAATGCAGCTTGGGTTCCTCACAAGAGAAAAAAGTAGGCTATAAATGTGATGCAGCAGCAGTAGCAACAGAAGATGTGTAAAGTGCATGCATTAGACTAGGGGTCCTCAAACGTTTTGAACGGGGCCAGTTGAAAGGTGCCAGCGATGTTTGTGGGGCACCAAGGCAGTGCGGGCGGGTGGCGCGTGCTTGCGCAGCAAGGCAGGGGCGTGCGTGCACAGAGATCGTTTTCTCTGAGTGAGTCCAAAATGATCTCCTTGTGAGCCAGCCGGTGCCTCACCGAGTGCAGGGAGAGGTGCCGTCTTGCGAGCAAGGCGATCGTTTTGGACTAGCTCGGAGAAAAGGATCTCCGAGCTAGTCCAAAATGATCTCCTTACAAGCAAGACGGCACCTCGCCATGTGTGTGTATGCGCACGTGGCGAGCTATGGCAGGCCGGATAAATGGGCATGGCGGGCCGGATCCAGCCCACGAGCCGTAGTTTCAGGACCCATGCATTAGACTCTTTGTAATCCATACTACTCAGTTTACAGATAAAATAGACATCAGAATGATTCTGCTTGATGCCTGTCTCATTGGGCAGGTTCACACAAACAAAACAAGCCACCAGGACCTGTGCCAGTTGCAGTTTGCATGAACAATGTGTATTACTCAGGAATCTGGTCCGGCCAAAGCCCTCCACTTTGGATTCAAGTGTACTGAGGAAGAAACAAGACCACTTCTGCAAAAGATAACAGGCAGTTTATTGAATACATACAGTTTATGTAGAACAAGCAAAAGACAGTTTATATCCCTGTTATCTGTAGCTTGTACTGGTTTCCTGAACACTCCAGGAGATGTTAAGTGGACTTCAAAGTTGCCTGGGTAAGCAGCAAATCAGGTCCTCTCCCCAAGCCAAGAAAGAGTGGGAAAAAAAGCACCTGCAAGAAGTTTTATAGATTCTTCACTCACTTCTCCAGAGGCTGTCAATAAGCCACAAGTTAACATGCTTTACCAGTGGGGGAGAAGGCAGGCTTCAATTAAAAACAAGAAACAAAACAAAACAAAATGGTTTCAGTTATCATAGCAAGAAATTTTTAATTAAGATATATAATTAGGGAAAGCAGCTTCTATGCAATTATCTATAATTTTCCTAACAGTCTGAAGGTTAAGGCCTTGGTGTAGGTCCAAGAAAGTATTCTTGCTTTTTGGATGCTGTGGAAGGTCATTGCATTGCCTGTTAACTTCTTGCCCTTCTTACAGTATATACTGTCCACCCATTGTGTCCAAACCTGGGAGTCATGTCTTGTTGGAGGGTTAAACAGTCCTCAGATAACAGTACAATAGCCTATGAGTTATTTGAGGATTGTTGAGCCCTCCAGCTAGCTATGTTGTCTGTGCCTGGATAATATGATAAGTCATACTCTGACATTGTTTTAGTGATGGTGGCTTAAACATGATTGTTTTAATCATGTGAACCTGACTGTCTCTGGCTGTCTCATGTAATAAACATTAAAATCCCATTCTGGTGAGTATCAAGGAAGATTTCTTCTTTATGGTAGATACTTCCAAGCTTTGACTAACAACTTGGCTGCAACCAGATACAAGGAAGTATATGCAGCTTCTGCTGAAGTATTGGGACTCATTCTTCAGTATTTTTCTCAGAAGGAAAACGTGAGTGCAATATACTATATTTCAAAGTTAATGGAAAAGTTTGTTTTCTAAGTGTATCGTGTATCATTTCATTTGTTAAGGTGGTATCTAATATAAGTGTTACAGAATTCTTTAAAAGCAGCATATTTTCTTTTGGCAAGCCACTGAATTTGAGTAGTATAACATTCACAGGGAGTGGGGAATTGAATAGAAAAATATCTCGGATTAAAAGTGTAGGGATTCTCACCAAAACTACTCCAGTCCATCACTTGTGTCTCCAGTAATGGCCAGCCAGATGCCCCTGAGAAGCTATGGTTGATATAGCCTTCTTTTTGCCTTCACTATATGGTAAGTAGAGGAGTCCTCCCTCTGAAATGAAGGTGCCATTACAGTCCTTCTAAGTGGAATATCCTTGTACTAAGAATCAGAATACATTGTGCAACTGTTACGACTTTGCTTAGTTAACTGATTTTTCAGCATAGCAAAAAGATGGAAGAAGCGATGGGAAAGCACAACAACGTTACTGAGGATAAAGATGATGTCATCTGGATCTCTTGAAAATAATATAAACGAGGCAGCGCATAGCATAGTAAAAGCCTTGTTTGGAAGCATCCTGAAATAGCTAGCTTTCATTAAAGTATTGAATTGTGGAAGAATGGCTGAGGTCGCTTACTGTCAACATGAGTAGTAATTATCACTAAAGATATTCTTAAATGTGTTGCGCTTTTGCCATTTGCAGATGTGTAATGGTATATTCAATTTTTCAGATATTTGAAGGTCCAATTTATGACTTAGTCATAAAGCAGCTAAAGAAGCATCAAAACACCCAAGATGACAAATTTATTGTGTGTCTGAACAAAGTGGTGAAGAACTTTCCTCCTCTTGCTGATAGGTATAATACCAGTATGAGCTGTCATATACCATATGCAGGGTTGGTTATGTAGCTGTATTGTAACATCTCATACTTTCTGATTCTTGGCCATGCAAAGGTTTATGAACACGATCTTCTTCTTGATACCAAAGCTTCATGGGGTGATGAAAACTTACTGCCTGGAAGTAATCCTGTGCCGTGCCCAAGAAATACCTGATCTGTACCTGCAGTTGAAGAGTAAGGAATTCATACAGGTCATGAGTCACAGGTAAAGAAGTACATAACTAGTCCACATTTATTTTCAGGCTCTTGTTTGTATTGCATGGTTGGGAAATTGAGCATGCCCCACTTAAGTAAATAGGAATTGTACAAAATGATCCCCTGGTTTGCATCTCATGGCAATGCTTCCCCAGTTGTTTATGTCAGCAGGAGTGGGTGGTCAGGAGTTATACTCTCATTCATGACTACTCAGGGTTAACTCCCACAGTTTGCTAAAGTGGGAGTGAGCAAGTTCTTGCTCCATAATTGCTCCCACTGCAGCTGGATGGAGCTAAACAACCCAGGGATGTGCCATTCCTAGGTTGTTAATTGAACCAGGAATTCTGCCTTGTGGGAGAGACAGTCTAGAATTTGAATGCATGGTTTATTCTTGGGTTATGATTCTGAATTATCTCTTCCATAATAACCCACAATTCTGAGTTCAAGCGTCACAGTTAGCAGCCCAGGAATGAAGTGCCCCTCGGCTGTTTATCTCTATTTGACTGCAGTGGGAATGTCTGGGAAACAAGAACTTGCTTGCTTGCTCACTCCGACTTCATTTGTAACAACCTGTGGTTTAATGAATTGAGAGTTGTTGTGATATGTAAACTGAGTCTCTAGTTTTCATTCTGGCACTTACAACAGGAGGAGTCTAACATTACCCTTTCTGTTTTGATAGGAGCAGATGACATTCCTAAGGGAAAGATTTTCCATAGTCAGTAAAAATAAACATTGAAAGTTTTCTTCTGCTGAACTTTCTCAGTACCTAAAATTATGCTTCTTATTGATATAGTGTAATTATTTTTAAGTTCAATTGAACTATGCATTTAAAAAGGGAACAAACATGTTAAGGGTAAAAGCATCTTCTGAAATTGAAATCAGTTTTCTAAATATTTAACTTTTTACATCTTGAACTTCAGAGAATAATGGAAGCAATGTTAATTCTCTCCTAGAGATGATGAAAGGCAGATGGTGTGCTTAGATATAGTATACAAAATGTTACCTAAGCTGAAAGCATCTGAAGCTCAAGCGCTTCTTCCAGCATTAAGAGGCTTCATCTCCCATCCTTCACCATTATGTCGGGGACGAATGTATGATATATTCATGTGGGTATATGATAATTACAGGTAAGGATTCAAACAAATTATTAGTATAAAGAAGATAAAGGCACAACAGCACAATTAAACAAGTAAAAAAATGAAACATGAACATGAGCACACATATCCAAAGGAAGGTATGGTAGGGAGGAAGTGACTAGGAGTTCTTCCCTACCTCCTCCCATGCAGAAGCTGTAACCCATCCTCATGTTTGCTTAGAGCCTTATGCAGGTACTGCTTGAGGAAACCCCAAAACTTCCAAAACCCAATCCAGTGAAGGAGTGCTTCTGTTGTCCATTCACCAAGCCTAAATGGTCCTCCATGTTACATTGTAAATACTCCTTGTAGAATTCTTTGTGGAAACAAAAAGCTTTTTCAAACTTCTTTTGGATGCCTACCTGGATACTCTCACTATCTTTCAGTCTTTAGGTTTTCAACTTGGATAGCTCTGCCCAAGGATAAAGCAATGGGAGAGCCAGAGTGGTACAGAGGTTAGGAGTGTGGGACTGGTACTCAGGAGGTCTGGGTGACCATGGGCCAGTCCCAGACTCTCAGCCCAACCTGCCTTAGAGAGCTGCTGTTGTGAGGATAAAAATGAGAGGAGGAGAAAAATTATGTAAGCTGTCGTGAGTTCCTTGGAAGGAAAAAATGGGATATAACTACAATAAATAAATGGATCCTGAAAGAGGAGATTCCTCTTTTAGATACTGAGCTGCATCTGCTACCCACTCAGTGGGAAGGATAGAGGGTCTGGATTAGAAGAAGCATAGCCTGAGCTGTTCAGGCTTACTGCCTAGGGTTGCTGCTTATCTCTGTTCCTCCTTAGAAGACTCAGGTAAGGAAATGGCAGCCCTGTGAGGGAAAAGGGTAGGAAAGCTTGTGAAAATAAGAAAAGAGACGTACAAGTTCAAGAGGAGGGCTTGCTGAGATAGCAGGAGATTGACATCATATAGCTTTTGGCTCTGGCCTCTTGGCAGAGCAGCAGAGGCACAGGCTGGGAGAGAGCGCTGAGTGGCCAGGGGACTGGCGAAGGCAAGGTAGGAGCTGGGCAGGGGAGCAGAGGGCCAGGAGCAGCAGAGAGGAAGGGCGTCATCCCTTGTCTGCGTCCCTTGTCTGCGGCCCGGGCTGTCCGGAGACTCCCTTCCCTGAGACACAGAGGTTTGATGTTTGTTTGTTTTTGTTTGTTTGTGCTGTGCTGTGCTTTGTTTTGTTTTTCTTCCAATTTAAGTTTATTTTATCCTTGTGTGTGTGTGTGAGTGGGTTTTTGTCTGGGAGAACTGGGCGAGTGAGAGGAACTGCAGGACAAACAAGGCAGGGGACCAAGGTAAGGTCTCGGAAGGGATACTGATGGCAGACCAGGAGATGGCCTTGGTGGGAGTCACGGGTGTTGCTGTCCGCTGCGAGAGCCGCAACATGTTCGCCCTTCTCCCCCAGGAAAGGCAGGGATACACTTGCCCTCGGTGCAAGATGGTGACCCTGCTAGAAGAGGAGGTGAGGTGCCTGAGGGCCAAGAGAGCTCTCCAGCCTCCCCCCCCCGGGAGCAGCCCCCCTCTGGACAGAGGGTTGAGGGAGAGACCACGGAAGGAGCAGCTGCAGAGACAAGGAGGCACGGCCGCCTCCTTCCTGGCACCAATCTGGAGCTGGGAAACAGGTTCTCTCCACTTGGGGAGGCTGGGGCTGATGATGCCTCAGGGGATGAGCAGGACCCCCAGCCTGGGACGTCAGGCGGCAAGGGGGCTGCTGCGGGAGAGGTGAGGGCCAGGGCACGGCTGCCCACCAGCACCGGGAAGGTACAGCGGTGGGTGATTGTTGTTGGGGACTCCCTGCTGAGGGGCACTGAGCCGGCAGTGTGCCGCCCCAACCTGGAGACAAGGGAGGTTTGCTGCCTGCCGGGCACACGCATCCGGCATGTGAAGGACAGAGTGGAGTATCTTGTTTGCGCCGGGGGTCACCAGCCGCTCCTGGTGATCCATGTGGGCACAAACGATGTGGCCAGGCAGGGTGTGGTTGGGACCACCAGGGACTTTGAGGCCTTGGGGAAGAAACTCAGGGAGCTGAAGGCCCAAGTGGCCTTCTCGTCAATCTTACCTGTCCGGGGATTTGGGCCAGGAAGGGACAGGAGGGCCTCTGAGGTGAACGACTGGCTTAGGGTGTGGTGCCAGAAGGAACGCTTCGGGTTCCTCGACTACGGCACTCGTTTTCTTGCCAATGGACTTCTGGCAAGGGACGGGTTACACCTCACGAGGATGGGGAAAATGTCCTTTGGAGATGCTCTAGCGAGCTTTGGAAGACTTTAAACTAAGCCGGGGGGTGGGTTCAGGCCCCCCAGTAACGTGTCTGCACTGGACAAGTGTGGGGGGAGGATCAGGGCTCTGGGAGCAGGGTTTTAGAGATACTGCAGGGACTGACAGGACTCCTACAGAGAGGGGCCAGGTATCAGGGAGGATGTGAGGAAGGAGGAGGCTGGAAACTCCAAGGAAAGGAAGCGGTGGGAAGGAGTTGAGGTGCATGTACATCAATGCTAGGAGCATGGGTAATAAGCAGGAAGAGCTAGAAGCTCTCCTGGGAATCTGGTGGGAATCACAGAAACTTGGTGGGATGAAAGGCAAGTCTGGAATGTGAACATAGAAGGGTATCACCTTTTTAGAAAGGACAGGAAGGGAAAGAGAGGTGGGGGCGTGGCTTTATACGTCAGGGAAGGGATAGGATGCAGTGAGATAGAATGCAGCACAGATGGGGATTCGGTAGAGGCAGTCTGGGTGAAACTTAGGGGTTTTGACAGGGAAGAGACCTGACAGTGGGGGTATGTTATTGCCCTCCAGGTCAACTTGAGACCCTGGATGATGTCCTGACAGACCAGATTCCAAGGATATCTCAGGAGAGAGACACAGTAATTATGGGAGATTTCAGTCTCCCGGATATTACTTGGGAGACTCACTCGGCAGTGACAGCCAGGTCACGTCGCTTCCTAGAAGCTATAGAGGGAGGGTTTTTCACACATAGGGTCTGAGAGGCGACGAGGGGGGGAAACATCCTTGACTTGATGTTGACCAAT
>NW_025335438.1:20114358-20301701 GCF_004798865.1 Varanus komodoensis
GAAAGAGACCTGACAGTGGGGGTATGTTATCGCCCTCCAGGTCAACTTGAAACCCTGGATGATGTCCTGACAGACCAGATTCTAAGGATATCTCAGGGGAGAGACACAGTAATTATGGGAGATTTCAATCTCCCGGATATTACTTGGGAGACTCACTTGGCAGTGACAGCCAGGTTACATCGCTTCCTAGAAGCTGTAGAGGGAGAGTTTTTCACACAGAGGGTCCGAGAGGCGACGAGGGGGGGAAACATCCTTGACTTGGTCTTGACCAATAGGAAGGAGCTTATAGATGAAGTACAGATTAGGGGAGCTCTGGATGCGAGCGATCACTCCATCCTTTGCTTTGAGATCAGGGGACTGCGGATGGGCAGCAGGTCGAGCACTAGAAGCTGGAACTTCAAGAGGGCCAACTTTGGCCAACTGAAGGCCAGACTGGGGAAAGTCTCCTGGGATAGGTTATTGGAAGGTAAGCTAGTTGAGGAGGGGTGCATAGCACTCAAAAGGGAGGTTCTGGAGGCGCAAACCTTGACGATACCTCTAGTCAGTAAGGTGGGGAGGCGGAGAAGAGTGCCGCCATGGATGCAAAAGGAGGTGGTTAAAGGGATTAGATGAAAGAGGAACGTCCGTAGGAAATGGGTACTGAGGGAAATAGATAAAAGGGTATACCGGGAGGAGGAGGCCCGTTGCAGAAGGTTTCTTCGCAAGGCTAAGGCTGATTACGAGCTGAGACTTGCCTAGAATATCAAGAGCAACAAAAAGGGCTACTTTCAGCATGTAAATAGGAAGAGGAAGGGGAGACAAGTGGTGGGACCTCTAAATAAGGAGGAAGGAGATCCAGTGACGGATATGAGGGAACAGGCACAGATTCTAAATGACTATTTTGCCTCTGTGTTCTCCTCAAAGCAGGATGGGGGATATCCACATAGGAGATTAGATGAGGCTGGGGACTTAGGGGCACAGATTAGAGTCACCCCCCCTTGAAGTCGAGGGGCTCCTCAGGGCATTGGACATTACAAAGGCACCCTGATGCTAGATAGGGAAATGATAGTGATGCTAGATAGGGAAGGGAGGCTGACAGCCACACAACACGGCTTCCGCAAAAACAGGTCCTGCCAGACAAACCTTGTGGAATTCTATGACAAGGTTTCGAGATGGCTATATGGAGGGGATGCAGTAGATGTGGTATACCTGGATTTCAGCAAGGCCTTTGACAAAGTGCCCCATGATATCCTGGTGGAGAAACTGAGGAGTTTTGGGATACACCAAAGCACTGTCCAGTGGATTAGGGCATGGTTGACTGACCGAAAGCAGAAGGAAACCATTAGCGGGGAATCATCGGGATGGCGGCCAGTAACAAGTGGGGTCCCCCAGGGCTCTGTCCTGGGGCCGATCCTGTTTAATCTTTTCATTAACGACATGAAAGAAGGGGTGAACAGTCTGCTGATCAAATTCGCAGACGACACTAAAACTGGAGCAGTGGCCACAACTGAGGAGCAGGTACTCCAGATCCTAAAGGATCTGGACAGACTATGGAAGTGGGCAGGAGACAACAGGATGGCGTTCAATGTGGATAAGTGCAAGGTCTTGCACTTGGGGCATAGGAATAGGTGTCATAAGTACAGGTTAGGTGACAAGTGGCTGGAGAGCAGCACTTGTGAAAGGGACCTTGGGGTACTGGATGACTGCAGGCAAAACATGAGTCAGCAGTGTGATGCGGTGATCAAGAGGGCGAACGCCACCCTTGGTTGCATAGCCAGAAGTGTGGCTTCTAGATCAAGAGAGGTATTACTACCACTCTACATGACTCTGGTGCGCCCGCAATTGGAGTATTGTGTTCAGGTTTGGGCCCCTCATTACAGAAAGGATATAGCCAGGTTGGAGTCAGTGCAGCGTAGGGCCACAAGATTGGTGGCCGGTTTGCAGGGAATGCTGTATGAGGTGAGACTGAGGGAACTGGGTCTTTTCAGCCTGGAGAAGAGGAGACTCAGAGGGGATATGTTGGTGACATACAGGTATGTGAGGGGATGTCACATGGAGATTGGTAGAGACCTGTTCTCCCCTGCAGAGGAAGGCAGGACATGCTCCAACGGAGCAAAGCTCAGGGAGCCAAGGTTCCATTTGGATGCCAGGAAGCACTTCCTGACAGTCAGGACCCCGAGGGTGTGGAATGGGCTTCCACGAGAGGTCGTTGAGGCCCCATCGATAGGCTGGACGTTCACATGATGGGCATTTCGTGAGCGGAGCCGGCTGGTGCCGGAGGTCAGACTGGATGGCCCGGGAGGCCCCTTCTGACTCGCTCTGTTTCTATGTTTCTATATAGCTGTTGTGTGAACAGCCTGGAACATCTCTGTGGGACCAATTCCCTTCAATTCCTTCTTCAAAACTCTCTTATTCCCAAAAGAAATTGGGAAATTCCATTCTCCCCTATTTCCTTTTCTAATTAAGATAGAGAGACAGAGAGAGAGAGAGAGAGAGAGAGAGAGAGAGAGAGAGAGAGAGAGAGATAATTCAAAGTCACATATTTTATCTCTGCCTCCATTCATCCCTTCCGTTATAGTTTCTCTATATCTTTTTTAAATTTATAAGTCCCTTGTGGTAGGAAAGCATTGAATCTACTTTGTACAGTTCCAGTGAAAGGCTTTTCTATACAGGAAAAGGCTATCTGACAGAAGAGGCTCATAATCTGTTTTCTGCTACTCAAGACTGTAAGACATAAAAATAATGAGCTTACATTACAGGAAGATGGATTTCAGTTGACTATAAGGGAAAATACAGGGAATTGGGCTCAGTGACCTAAATTGGCCCTTTCCCACTCTGTGATTCTATAATAATATAATTTCATTGTATTCACTGATTATAAGTCTTTACTCATCTGTTTAGTGAGTGAGTGGGAAGGTTTTTTTAATTGTTTTTTTCTCTTTCCTTAGGGATGCTGAAAGCGAAGCAG
Organism: Varanus komodoensis; assembly: GCF_004798865.1. Lineage (NCBI taxonomy): Eukaryota > Metazoa > Chordata > Lepidosauria > Squamata > Varanidae > Varanus > Varanus komodoensis. Next base: position 20,117,306 of record NW_025335438.1, read on the forward strand.
ATGATGAGTCATCTGATGTGTATAAATTGGCAAAAGAAGTTCTGCTTCAAGGACTGATTGATGAGAATTCTGGACTACAGTGAGTAATGTGTATTTTGGTTTTTGCAATAAAATAGCAAAGCTCTAATGAGCATTTCAGTACAGAAATCAGATTTTTTTTTACTAGCTATGTTAGAATGTCCACTGATCAGTGGCATATCACTGATCAAACAGAATAAGAAAGGAATCTACCAAGAAATCAAATTTCTAATTTCATGTTTTGCTTTCATAAAGTTAAGCAGTAAAGATGTTGAACTTGCATGGGCTGGTGATGGGGTTGGTGGTGGTGGTAAGAGGTGATTTAGCTGGGGGACTTTTAATATGCCATTCTTGTAAGTGTGCCATTCTGGTATTCAAAAATGGATTCCTTTAGTTTGGCACTTTGTTTTATGGACTGTTTTTCAGAAAATCTTTTGCATGTGTGTTTTCTTTTACAGATTAATTGTTAGGAATTTTTGGAGTGATGAAACTAGATTACCAACAAATACTCTTGATCGTATGCTGACTTTATTAAGTTCTTTATACTCCATTGAAATTGAAACTCAGTATTTGAGTTTAGCTACAAACTTTCTGCTTGAAATGACTAGCAAGAGTCCAGATTATTCCAGAAAAATATTTGAGTATCCCCTTTCAGAGTGCAAATTTCAGGTAAAATTATATATTATTATATATACCATATATATACTGTACATCATGGAATTGATTTCAGCATCTATAATTTCTGAGGCCAGAGCCAGATCACTGAAGAGCTATTTAATTGTATTATAATTTCAATTAATTAATTCCAAGTTTTATCAGATGTGAACTGACATGTAAAATTTAATGTTATATTGGAAAATGCGAGACATTTACAGAATGAAATAGTATTAACTGTTTAGTAATTAGCCATGCATACTAAATAGCTGTATTTTTCTGTTTTCCATTAATGAGAGGCAATGTCTCATACCGAGGTATATGAATCATTTGGCTAATATTTAATGTGTATTTCAGTCCTATAGTAATTCCACTTAATTCACTGGGATTTTCTCCTAGCTGAATGTGCCTAAGACAGCATGTTTGCTTGAATTGCTAGTATAACCACGACTGTAACGAGCAAAAGTCTTTTCAGCTCCTTCTGATTTTTTTCTTTAGGATTTTATGATTGACTCAAATTGGCAGTACCGAAGTACCATCCTTACTCCTATGTTTGCAGAGACCCAGGCTTCCCAGAATGTCAGCAAATATCACTCACAGGAATCCATGGGTGGCCAAGTAAGGGCTACACAACAATATGAATTTACTCTCACCCAAAATACCAGTAAGTGCATACATCAGCCTTCCTCAATGCATTCCAGATGTTTTGTACTGCAGCTTCCATCATCCCCAGCAAACATGGCCAGTGTTGGGAGTTGTGATCCAAAGTGTCCAGAGGGCACCAGGTTAGGGAAGGCTGCTAAATTTCATATATGGAAACACTAGTACATTGATGGGACTGCAGGTGGCGCAGTGGTTTAAACCGCTGTGCTGCTGGGCTGGTAGGTCGAAAGGTCACTGGTTCGAATCTGCACAACGGGGTGAGTTCCCGTTGCTCCGTCCCAGCTCCTGCCAACCTTGCAGTTCGAAAGCATGCAAATGCAAATAGATTAAAAGGTACCACTTTGGTGGGCAGGTAACAGCGTTCCGTGCACTTCGGTGTTTAGTCATGCTGGCCACATGACTACGGAGACTGTCTGCGGACAAATGCTGGCTCCCTCGGCTAGGAAATGGAGATGAGCAGCGCCCCCTAGAGTCAGGCATGACTGGACTTAACGTCAAGGGGAAGCCTTTACCTTTACCTTTAGTACATTGATTAGTCTTCAAAAGGTGTGATAAGACTCTTCATTTGGGTTTGATGTGGCCAATTCTTTCAGAATTGTTTAAAAAAAGTGTGTGAATTTTATGTTAGCATGTACAATTATACACAATTTCATGCTTTCATATAATTTTGGACTTGTGCTCTAGAAAAAGAGAATGTTAAATCTTGACCTCCATTCAGTGTTCTTTCTTTATTTAGATACTTTTGTTGTAACTGGTCTAAACAAAGGAAAAGTACTTGGAGCATTTGGAGTGGACAGCTCATTTTGTATGTATGTTGCCTTGTGTCAGATAAAATTTCTGCTTCTTTCAGGTGGAAGAAGCTTTTTTAACTGGCTAATAGGAAACAGTATGGACACCTTTGCAGAGTACACAGTTTCTTCATCCTCTGAATCTCTGTCTTCATTCATGTTATTCATCAACAAGCGGACTGACAGATCACACAGAGCTGCTGTCAAACCCTTGGGTCCTAATTTTGGGAAGAAGAGGCTGGGCTTGCCAGGAGATGAGGTAGACAACAAAACTAAAGGTAATACTGCTAATACATTGCCTTATCACTACCACCATCACCTGTTTTTGTTACAAGAGGGATTTTTTAATGATCTAAGCCAAGGCTTTACAGTCCTTTTGGAACAGAATGTACATATTTGAAACTCTGAAAGATCTGTAGGGTATCCGTATGGCCCTCACACCACATGTTTGTAAGGCCTTATGGGATGGACAAATTCATTTTTGCCATAGAAGACTTCATGTCAGTAAAAACCACCATAAAATCACAGACACATCTATGGACATAGATGACGTATCATTTGATGGTGGTTCACTGGGGCAGGAGGGTATCTATTATGAAAAAAAAATGATAATATAAAGGATTTCTTCAGATTTATGCCTTACACTAGTGACAGATTTGTGTTTTTCATTGTATATTATATAGACACCAATGAAAGCTACAGCAGTAGCAATTGTGTAATACATAGACATCAGTGAAAGCTTCAATTTGATGGAGAATTTTGTGAGGAATTCTGTATAAAAATCAAGTAAATTTAAGAGGATGTTTTGATTATAGGTTTAATTTGGGGGTTATGTTTACCTAGACCCAAATGGAAAAGGAGATTGTGTGTGTGTGTGACGGGGTGCTATATGTGTGTTTTTTGCTCTTGTCCATCTCTCAAACAAATGTGAGGGGTTGTACTCTGCCTCGTTCATATTATTCTCTACTTAATCTTAAAAACACACATAGTCAGTTCTCAAAACAGATTTCTTTGGTGGAAGGTTTTTGAATAATTTAGAAAGTTGTTTAAATACTGTTATGAGGTTGCAGTTAAGCTATTCCATTCCAAACTTTTAGTTTCTAAAGATTTTCATAGAAAAGTACTTAAAAGGAAGGGTTATGAATTTGTCAAACTGTCACATAGATCTTAAGTGATGCTACGGATGTTGATGATGATTACATTGCATTTATAATCCTGCCTTCCTTCCTCTTGCGAGGAACCCAAGATGGCATACCTATTCCCCTTTCACTCCATTTTATCCTCACAGCAACAATTCTTTGGGGTAAGTTAGGCTGAGAGGTGGTAACTAGCCCAAAGTCATCCAGCGAGCTTGATGGCCAAGTGGGTTTAGCATCCTAGGGTTTAGATAACCTAGCTCCCTAGTCCACCAACCACTAAACACAATGGCAGTTCTAGTCCCACTCTTAATTTAGCAATGTTTTATATGCAAACTGAGTTCAGTTTTTATTAAATACATTTTAATGAATATTCAAATTCTCCTTTTATATGTATTAGGTATAGATGAACGGGCAGATATTCTGCGACTAAGGAGACGCTTCTTAAAGGACCAGGATAAGCTTAATTTGATTTATGCAAGAAAGGGTGTTGCTGAACAGAAACAAGAAAAGGTTTGTTTTCTCTTTTATTTATCTTCAAATTGAGGCTTGAAAATGTGCTTTTAGAATAGTTCTACCTCATAAGAATACCTCTACATGCTTGCTAATTTAGAAGAGTGTCACGTTAGCTACCCCATCTGGAAATTCATTGTTCTTGCTTGCATGGAGAGCCTCCACAGGTAGAGGAAGCTCTCCACTTCAGACAGTTGCACCTCATAAATTGAAAATGACACAGGCGGAGGAGTGCTATGGCACTGCGCAGCCAGTATCTTGCTCATAGTGGGGCATTGGGCAGGTGGCAGCAGCTGCTCCACCCTTTGCTCTGAGGGCTCCTTCGTGAGAGGCATTGGCAGGGAAGACACTGATGGTCCCTGCAAAGTGCTGATAAGGCATTGGTGGAGGATTTTACTGGTGGCATCAAGGGTGAGATTGTAAAGAACAGCAGGGCTTTACTAGCTTCTTGCCAAAGTCCACAATGAAATTGCTCTCCCAGGTTCAAATGACAAAACAACCCATCATGGATCTAACAAATCCTAGAATGAGTTTTAGTTTGTCAGAGTGGTCTGGTTTTAGGTAACACAGCAACTCATCATGCTAGTTCACCCATGATAAGCTGTCATGTCCTTCAAACCCCAGTCATGTTGAGTTACTGGATTGTTCTATTAATGACAAAAGTATCCTATAAACTGCCACTTGCTACAGGAAATGAAAACTCAGCTGAAGATGAAGCATGATGCTGAGGTCACTCTCTACAGAAAATACAGACAAGGCGATCTCCCCGACATCCAGATTGAATATAGTAGTCTAATTATTCCTCTACAAGGTGTAGCACAGGTATGCTATCTATCAGGATTTAGACTTAGTTAAGATGCTTGGAAAGAGCTGTTCTTGTACAGGAGTTCCATTCAGTTTCTTCAAAACTGAGGTGTGGTACAGTATTTGTTTTGTTTAGATTAGTGCATGCGTGCGCGTACACACACATGCACTAGCTTAGTAGTCAACCTTCAGAATTTGCTTCCAGATTTTGTATCATTTCAGCTAAGAGACACCATCTCAAAGTTTTTTAAATCTTTGTGACAATGTAATATAAGGTCTGTTATATACAATGTTCACTGTTCCCACAATGACTGTTGAGTAAAAAGGATGACATAATGTCTAGATCATCTATGGATTTTAGTAAGAGGTGCTTTCCCTAGATCCTATAGGATCAGTAACCATGACCATATATTCTGGTCTCCTGATTACTGAGAATGAAGTAACAACACCTATACAGTATATTATTGAATGGAATAAAGTATGGAACATTATTCCTCTGCAAAGCAACTACCCCCATCTCTTCATCTCTCTCAAAATGATAGCTTCAGGCTCTCGCCCAATTCCATTACTGCCTGCTTCAAGAGATTAGGACTCTGTGAACCATTTTTGTCACTTTACCAACTTCCTTCAGGATGTGTTGACTTAACAGTTGAATGAGAGTTAGTGATACCTATGTGCTCTCTGCCCCACAGAAGAGAGCACCAGAACTGACTTCATGGCTTCTGGACTAGCTCTGCTAGGCCTTTCCCTCTTACCTGCATTATTGAGAAGATCTTAAGGGAGACTTAACTTTGATGATGCTATAATAAAGATAGGGTAACAGGTGTTCTGAAGATGTAAGGATGAGTCAGCTAAAGCTCTGACCATTTGTGAAAACAGAATTAATTTTAAAATATTTGTATGAAAGGATTTTTCGACCTTATTGGTCTACTTTTGTCCACTTACGCCCTGTCCAGGAAGCATGAAGCTTCCTTAGAAAGGTATTTTACAGTTTGTGGGCCATTTTGGAGTCCCATTTGTACCTCAAGGAGATTGCTGTATATTTGCTGTTTCTCATGACATTCATGTTGGAAGTAAGTCCATTGGGATTGTAAGCACAGGATTTCACTGATAGGGTGGCAAAAGAAAACGTAAGGCCAAGTTAAAGAAATAATCATATGCTTTACATATATTATAGCACCATCTTGTAGACCTGCATTTAACAAGATTGAAATAAAAAAATATATAAAAATATAAATTTTATAAGGCAGAATGTTTGTTTCAGCATTTATGAACTTGAAAACAAAACAAGAATTTAACAAAAATCCTTATTATGACACCATAACATTTGATACCTCATTGTAGAACCTTCAAAAACATGTTTACATTTGGGTCACACTGTCTGTAATGACAATGAAGAAATGGCAAATATTTTCTGCACTGTGGACATACTGGCGCAGTAGTGTTGTATGTATTTGTACCAAGGATTAATTGGTTGCATTGTTAATTATAGAGAGATCCTACACTGGCTAAACAACTCTTCAGCAGTCTGTTTAATGGAATTTTGGAAGAAATGAAAAAAATGAAGTCTCATGCTGAACAAATCAATATCATCCAGCAATTGGTGCAGAACTTCAACTGCTTTCTGACCACAAGTGTTATATATTTCCCACCATTCATAGCCTGTATCCAGGTAGTACTTTGTGTGTTGTATTGTCGCTCATAGATTAATACAGCTTGTTTTGCCTGCCTATATAAGTATTATTTCATAATCTTAGTGTGGATTCTTAAAGTAGAAGTGGTTGTGTTTCACAGCTATGCTTTTGGAACAGGAGATAATCAGGAAGTTTACTTTTGTTCAGAGGATCAGGTCATGACCTGCTCTGCATACTAAAAGTCATCTTAAACAAAACAAAACAAGCTCTGAAGCCTTGCTTCAGATTTTTCGGCTATCCCACTGATGTATTTGGTGGCTGCATCCTTTGCCTACTATTCAGGGATGTTAATTAGATGTATATATGTTACGAAAGAATTGTTTAAAAAGGAACAGAGGGTTAAATAACTATCACTTTAGGCCAACACCAAGAGTTTCCTAACACATTGTCCTGTCAACAGTAATATCTCTGGGAACTTCAGTTGGTTTAAGGCGCTTTCAGTGCCATTACATCAGTCAGTTACCTTTTGTAAACTTCTGCTCTGTGCATGAGAAGAACAAGATATTCATAGTTACCTAACACTAGGCAAAATTTTCCACTATACCTGCAATATCTCCTTGTAGATCATAAATAATGCAGTTGGAGAGACAGGTATATAGAATTTTTGAAATAGTTGTTACCCATAAGACCTAATGGGAGAAGAAAATACAGCCAGCTCTTTCAGGTAGTGTTTTGGGTTTTTTTACCAAGTGCTATACCTTGCACAGAAACATTCATGTGTATGTATGCGTAAATGAATCAAGTACTTATTCATTTGCTACATTTTATTATTAATACTGTGACATCCTTAATGTAGAAATATTTGTCTGTCTGAAAGTTGGACTGTTTGTGATGGTGGTTGAAATAAATAATTTGCAGAGTATAGGAGTTAGAAGTTTTATTTAATGTTGAAGTGGCCTACATCACAGTAGCTTTTTATATTTAATGAACATTATGAGATTATAAATATTTGTGAGTTTATGAAACCATAATTTTACACTAAATTTCACATATGTCTACTGCCAAAGCTGGCAACCATACATTTAATTTCCATCTCTCTCTCTTTCTCTAATATTTAAAACAGGTTGCTTTTTTCCAATGCTCGTTTGGATTGTTCATTTCCCTGCCCTTCTACCATCAGTAGTCAATAATATGTACTAGGGAAAAGTATAGAATGCAAGTAGGTTATCCTAGCTATAATAATTACAGAGTTGGGCTGGGGTGGGCTGAGGGAACTAGTGGGATTAAACCTCAGTTGGGTATGTTTTCCCCAGCAGCTAATTATGGGCTTGGTGTAATAGGAAATGTGCTACCAACACAAAGAGCTTCTGGACATCAACTCTTCTAGTGTAACCAGCAGTTGCTTAGCAAGCTTCCAGCAACCAGTGGGTATCCTGCTGCTTGAACAGGCTTTAGTTCACGTTTCCTCTGAAGAAAAGGAGCCACCCTCCAAACGGAAGCGTGGGAAGACAGAACTTTCACCTGATATAACCAGATGGATTGAACTGGCTAAGTAAGTTTTTTTGTTTTGTTTTTTATTTTTTTTATTTTTGAGAGAGAAATATTATTTGTGTATTGTTTTACCCAAAGCTGAAGAAGATTTTAGAAGTTTGTATAATTTAATAAAGAATGAAATACAAGATTATACTTGTCAAACTGATTATGATCAACTGTAATAAGGTTCATGGAAGGTGTCATTGCTTGCATTTTTAGTGACCTGTTTTGGGTTTCTTCACTAGAATTACCCTTCTAAAAGTTGTGTAATTAATTGGATAAAGAACAATGCAAATAATGTTTGTATGGAGCTATTAATGGAGCACTTTTTGACCTGGTCCATGTAACCCAGCATTGATCATTGTGAGTTATTTAACCTAAAATGAGCCTTAGCACCCAGAGATGACACTTTGCTTTATTCAGCATCTCCTTGGGATTGAGCTGTTTTGCAGACCCAGCAAGCATGGGCTATGTGAGAGTGTAAAATAACAGTTAATGGACTATGGGCTGGTGCTAAGAAGAAGCCCAGGCTCAGATCTTCTACACACTGTTAGAACGTACCTTCTGTTAAACACCATGCAGACTAGCGTATATACATGTATTGGGATAAATATGAGAACAAAAACCTTCTTCAGGCATGTACTGTGTATGCATCGGACTAAGGCACTGTGTTCCAACAAAATGAGAATATAGCTACTTCAAGTGGAGATGGAGCTACTTCAAGAACAGTTGTTCGGAATAAATATTGCAAGCTTTATTTTATAACAGATAAGAAAAATGCTTAGTTAATATACCAGCTTCCTGCTGTACATGGCCTGTTATAATATTTCTGGTAGTTATAATATTTTTAGTAGTTGTAACAGAGAAATTGAGACAGAAATTGATAACAAACATTCACCATATAAGGAACAAGAGGTTCTTCGTGGTCTTAGTGCATCAAAGTGCATCGGTCCACAGTATATGGAGACTGTTCTCAGGAAGCTTCTATAGCTAAGCATTCAGTAGGGGAGGAGTCTTGCCCCTTCTTGTCCCAGGTTGCTCAGGTGGGGCTCCCACCCATTCCCTTACTTACCAATCTAGACAAGATGGCAGTCGGAAAGGAAGTGTTTTTCTTGCTCTCATTCAAGTAATTCATCATTCTTTGACTTTTCTCTCACCATTTTTCTCTAAATGATCTACCCTTCTTCCTCTTGCCTTCCTCCGTGTGAATCTGTTTCTTTTCACTCTTTACCTAAAAAAAAAAAATACAATTTTTTTGCAAACTTATATAATGTGTATTGATACTGTTGCAGTGGCACAAAGCACCACTCCTAACCCTGATCAAAAGTCCGAGTACTGAGCTAATGCTGACTCCCTTGGCCCTTGACCTCTAGACTCCTGGATCCGAGAATGCCAACCCCCTCATTGGGACTGCAGAACAATGTGTCTCACTCTGAATGAATCTGGTTCTTTTCAATGCAACTTTGTTTAACTGAGGAACATTTACATCAGTTTGATGATTGGAAATCAGAGTAATGTGTGCTTGATATTTTCCACTTTCTAGGCTTTATCGATCTATTGGAGATTATGATGTTCTGCAGGGGATTTTCAGTGGAAAGATTGGTTCTAAGGAAATTACTCAGAAGGCCTTACTAGCTGAGGCAAAAAGGGATTACGCTGAAGCTGCCAAAAAATATGAAGAGGTACAGTTATATGTATGATGTACCTTGCTTTCAGATGTGTGATTATTCAGTCTGAATATTGACAATTAAAAATGCTAAATTATTTATCTCTTTGGACCAACATTGCCATTGACCAAAAGTGAGCAGGTAAACCCTGTTCATCTTTTCCCACAAAGCTTCACACTTCCTGAACCTGAAAAAGTCACAGCACATTCCTCTAGATCAGTGGTGGCGAACCTATGGCACACGTGCCACGGCAGGAACACAAAGCTGTCTATTGGCATGCGAGCCAAGAAACCCCAGAATTGCCCCAGCAGCCCAGGAATGGGCAGAAATGTTGGGCAGTGCAGAAAAAGCTACTCTCAAAGGCTTTTTCAAAATCTCCCTCTTTTAATGGAATTTTATCCATATATTAGGGTTAGGGGTGTGCACCAGGGTAGGGTTAGGGTTAGAAAAAGGAGATGTCCTGGCATGATTTTGAGAGCTGGAATGTGTTTAGAATAGGCAGTAATGTTGAGCAGTGCAGAATAAGCTACTAAGAAGGCTTTTTTAAGATCGCCCTCTTTTCAATGGATCTTTACCCATATATTAGGGTTACGGGTGAACACCAGGGTAGGGTTAGGGTTAGAAAAAGGTGGTGTCCTAGCATGATTTTGATGGTTGTAACGTGTTTACAATGGGCAGAAATGTTGAGCTGTGCTGAAAAAGCTACTCAGGAAGGCTTTTTCAAAATTGCCATCTTTCCAGTAGAACACTATTCATATATTAGGGTTAGAGGTGTGCACAAGGGTAGGTTTTGCATTAGAAAAAGGAGGTTACCTGGAATTACATTGATCGCTGGAATGTGTTTAGAATGGGCAGAAATGTTGAGCAGTGCAGAAAAAGCTATTCAGGAAGGCTTTTTTAAAATTGCCCCCTGTTCAATGGATCTTTACCCATATATCAGGGTTAGGATTAGAAAAATGTTGTGTCCTGGCATTATTTTGATCTCTGGAATTTGTTTGAAATGGGCTGAACTGTTGAGCTGTACAGAAAATGCTACTGAAAGACACCTATTTGAAAATTGCCCTCTATACAATGGATATTTACCCATATATTAGGGTTACAGGTGTGCACCAGGGTAGCGTTTGGGTTAGAAAAAGGAGGTATCCTGGTATGATTTTGATGGTTGTATCGTGTTTATAATGGGCAGAAATTTTGAACAGTGCAGAAAAAGCTACTCCCAAAGGCTTTTTCAAAATCTCCCTCTTTTAATGGAATTTTACCCATATATTAGGGTTAGGGGTGTACACCAGGGTAGGATTAGTGTTCGAAAAAGGTGGTGTCCTAGCAAGATTTTGATGGTTGGAATGTGTTTTGCATAGGCAGAAATGTTGAGCAGTGCAGAAAAAGCTGCTCAGTAAGGCTTTTTCAAAATTGCCTTCTTTCCAATGGAACATTACCCATATATTAGGGTTAGAGGTGTGCGCAAGGGTAGGGTTTTCGTTAGAAAAAGGAGGTGTCCTGGTTTGATTTTGATGGTGGTAAGGTGTTTAGAATGGGCAGAAATGTTGAACTGTGCAGAAAAAGCTGCTCAGGAAGGCTTTTTCAAAATTGCCCCATTTAATGGATCTTTACGCATTTATTAGGGTTGGGGGTGTGCACCAGCATAGGTGTAGGGTTTGGAAAACGAGGTGTGCTGGCATGATTTTGATGGTTGGAATGATTTCAGATTGGGCAGTAATGAGCTGTGCAGAAAAAGCTACTCAGGAAGGCTGTTTCAAAATAGCCTTTTTTTCCAGTGGAACATTTCCCATATATTAGAGTTAGAGGTGTGCACAAGGGTAGGGTTTGTGTTAGAAAAAGGCGGTATCCTGGCATGATTTTGATGGTTGGAATGTGTTTAGAATTGGCAGAAATGTTGTGCTGTACAGAGAATGCTAGTGAAGGACGGCTTGTTCAAAATCGCCCTGTTTATTTTATTTTCCCCTTATATTAGGGTTGAAGGAGTGCACAAGGGTAGGGTTAGGCTAATGGTGGTGAACCTATGGCGCATGTTTTATAGCCTGCAAGCAGAGCCCTCTCTATCGGCAGCTGAGCCCTGTCATCCCAGTATCGCCCCAGCAGCGATGCATCAGATACCAGCACACATATTGGCCGTGTGCATGGTTGGAATGTAGTAGCGGTGCCAGGCAATGATGTCATGAGCCGCCACTCATTTGTTGTGACGCATCCGAGCTGTCGCATGGCCAGTCAGGGCTCTGGCAAGAATTTATGTATATTTGCTTGGACTGGTTGTGAGGTGTTTTTTCTAAACTAATACCTCAGTTTTTAGGTTTTATTGTAGTTTTGGCACTTTGTGAAATATAAGTGAGTTTTGGCTTGCAGTTTGGGCACTTGGTCTCTAAAAGGTTCACTATCACTGCTTTAGATCAACAGCAACCACATTTGAAAGGCTTTTACTAATCCTACCTTATTCCTTCATCAAACAGTGTAAGATAGACAACTCCATTTATACAGATGGCTGCTTTGCTAGCGTGTAGTTAGATTCAGTATTCATAGATGTCTTATTTTAAATGACAGTTTGTATATCCCAATGTAGTGATTCCTTCTTCACAGCACCCTAGAAAACACTGGTACATACTATGAAGGTTCCTTTTGGATTGATGCGTGAAAGATTTCTTGGCTGCACCATTTTTGCATGACTATGTTCCATCTGTTACTCAAATCAACTGCCTTTGTGTTCCTTGACTTAGGCCTCTTCTTAAGGATCTGATGAACTCCCTCCCTCCCTCCCTATGTGGTTTCTCTCCTTATGGCTAACTCCTGGGATTGACAGCTCTACTTCTGAGCTACAGCCATGGATAGAATTTGTATCAAGCCAGAGAGATTCCACAAAACTTTGTCACATGGTCACTATTTTTCCCAGATAATAGGGGGAGCAAAGCCATTGTAGGGATACCTTCTGCACACCAACCCAGGAGGAACCATCTCAGTAGTTACCAATGTTTCATTCTCTTAAATTTATAGGAGGTGATGGAGCAGCTGCTTTGCATGCAGACATCCCAGGTTCACCCTCTGGCGTCTCTAGGTAGAGTCTGGAAGGACCTGTATAAATCCTGAGGAGCCACTGTTGGTCATTGTACTAAACCTGATTAACGGCTGTCTGTTCCTAGCTGGTGGGATTTTTTCCCCTGAAGATTCAATGCTAGTGTAAAAAAGTAAAAAAAATGGAATTAGCTATGTATTTTGTCAGTGTGGTCAGATAAATGCTAGATAAGATGTCTGTGTTTGCTCCTGTAGGCACTCTCCACACAAGACTGGCCTGATGAAGAACCAACCGAAGCAGAAAAGGATTTCTGGGAGCTTGCATCTCTTGAATGCTACAACCATCTGACAGAATGGAAGTCTCTGGAATACTGTTCTACTGTTAACATCGATAATGGACAGCCCCCAGACCTAAATAAAACATGGAGTGATCCATTTTATCAGGTTTTCAAAAACACACTATTTGCCTCTACAGCTTTATTGAATTTGATCATTAGAGCAGGGTGCTAGGCATGAGTACTAAACTCTAATTATTATTTGAGGATGAAACTGCCACATCACACAAGAGATGTGTGATTTATTTGGAGGTACCTGTGTTTCTCGTCGTGGCCTCTGTGCATCCCACATTACAGGTGCTGTGCTTGTGCAGTGCCTGCAGCCAGGAAGGATTCAACGTTTTAATGGTTTTGGCGGGAACTCCACACCCCTCCCCCACAGTAGTAATAAAGAGTGGAGTGCCCGCCATTTCCTCAGTCTTCTTACAACCGCCATTCGTTGCTCTCTTGTATTTTGCTATACTTACTGTTCCTGCTTAAACTTTCTCGTTGTTCTTTCCCTTTTGTTAAGAAAACTCATTTCCAAGTTATAAATACCTTTTCCCCTTCCCAGTTTAGGAAGTTTCTTCCCCCTTTCCCTCCTCCCCCTAAAAAAAAAAAAACCAAAACAAATAATAATAATAAACCCTTCTATTGTTATTCTCTACTTCTTCTTGCTCTGCTATCCCCTTTTTTCTCTCCTCAATGGCTCAGTGAGTGGCGTTTTGGAAGTGTTCCAAGTGTGGGGCCAAAATGTCCCCCATGGTCCCCCATGGACCCACATGATCTGTGCCTTCTCTACTTGGGGGAAGGGCACAGGTTTGACAAATATGGCCACAGTCAATCCTTTACCAAGCAAGCCCAGAAAAACTGCGTGAATCATCTCCAGAAAATTCTCTGGGACCAGGCCCTACTCTTGTCTGACCAGCTTGCAGCTCAGACCGCTCCAGCAGGCCCATCCATGGCGTCTCCTTCTCATCCATCAGCCGATGGTACGACCTCTATGGAGACTACTTGCTCCTCTTGTTCTCCTTTTCAAAAACAAAAGGAAAAGAGGAAGCACACCAGGTCTGATGAGCCCTTGGCTGAAAAGAAGCCCAAAAAGGCTAAGACCGACAAGCCTGACTGCAAGCAAAAGAAGCTTGCCAAAGAACCATGGAGAGACTCGGGCTTGACCACAGTATCGGTCCCTACTGCTGTCTTGGTCCTGATTCCGTCCGGCCCAACCATCCAGGCCATGATGCAAGTGACCCCACCAGGGTCCCCTCAGAGGATCTCCAGCTCAGCTCCATCCACTCTGGACCAATCTGAGGCCGTGGTTCATGAATCCATGTCAGATGGTGAGATTCAGGACTCACCACCCCCCCGCCAATCTCAAGCTGGTCAACCATCGGCACGTTCTCCGACACCAATACTGTCCTTGCCTGAGGCTTCTCCAAGGGATCAGCCTCAGTCAGACACGCGCTGCCATCAGCGTGCTTCAGACCAGCTCTCTAGGAGTTGGGTTCCAATGCCCTGTGGTGGATTTGACTCATCCCAGTCTTACCCTTGCGATTACCTTCCACCATATGGGTACTACCCAATGCCCTCTGTGTGTCATCATTGTCCTCGCCTGACGCTGAGAGACGTCCCCTCAACATTGGCGGCTGCTCTCTCCAGACCTCCTTTGTCTCCGGCTGGTTCATCCTCCAGTCCCCTGTATCAATACGATTCTGATTCGGAGGACTCGGAGCAGGCTTCTACCTCGCCTGATGCCATCATCTCAACCCAGGGTCTGGGTTCTCCGGAGGAATCCTATTCAATCTTCGGAGAACTGATGGCACATCTGGCTAGATCCCTGGAGATCGAAGTCCAGCCCCGAGTCGATTCCAGCGCAGACAATTTCGTCCGCAAGGAACAGTCTTAAGCCATCTCCCTGCCACTCATTACAACCACTGATATCAACCATACCATCAGTATGCCTCCCGTCCACTGTTCCGGCCTCACCAGCAGCAGAACTGCAAGCAACCAGCACCCCGCTATCAGCAGGCTTGTTACCGCCCTGACAAGCAACAGCGTTGACGGGATGCACAAACCTCTCTTCTCTCCCTCTAGCCACCCTCCCCTCTCCCTTTTGGGGACCAACTGCAAGGCTGACTCCCCATTTGGGAGTCCATCACATCTGATAAGTGGGTGCTTTCCATCATGGAGCATGGATATAAAATCAAGTTTGACACCGTGCCCCTATCAGAACTGATCCGTTACATGTCTCCTTCGGTCCTTCAAGTTTCCTAACTACTTCGTAAAGGAGTGATTCAACAGCTCACTCCTAGGGCCTTCACAGCTTCTACTTGAGATATTTCACAGTCCCAAAACAGGATGGTGGTCTACACCCGATATTGGACTTACGTGGTGTCAATAAGTTCATCGAGACTAAAAAATTTCGGGTGGCCACCCTCCAAAATATCCTTCAATTGCTCAGGAGAGAGGATTGGTTTGCATCACTGGACTTGAAGGATGCGTGCTTCCACATCAGTATTCACCCTGCTCATAGGCGGCTCCTCCAATTCACTGTTGGTGCCGACATTTTTGAGTGCGATGTTCTCCCTTTTGACTTTGCTGCTGCTCCACGGGTCTTCACTAAATGTATGACTCCCATCTGTGCCCATTTGAGGCTACAAGGTGTCCATATCTACCCTTACCTTGATGATTGGCTGATCGTCTCTTCCTCCCTTCCTTCCTCCTTTCAGCCATCGATACTACCTGTAACCTTTTAGATATTAACATGAAGAAATCCTGCCTCGTTTCTTCGTAGGTCATTGACTTCATTGGAGCCCACCTTGACTTGCTTCAAGCCAGAGCCTTCCTTCTGCAGGCTCGAAAGGACAAGTTGTACTCCTCCATTCATTGGATTTCCATGAGTCGGATTGTTCCCGTGCTTTCCGTACAGAAACTACTAGGCCACATGGCCTCCACGGTCTCTGTGGTACCCAATGCCAGGTTGCAGATGAGACCTTTACAGCTGTGGTTCAACTGCGGTCAAATCCACAGTGTGATCCTCATCATCTACTCCAACCGTCCACTTCCGTTCTTCAGACATTGTCTTGGTGGACGATTGAGGACAACCTTTCCATCGGGGTACCATTTCAACAGCCACAGCCAATGTTGACACTCCACACCGATGCCTCCCTTGTGGGCCAATCTATGCCAATCTTTGCACTCAGGGTGCTTGGCAGGGGCATGAGACCTCCAGGCATTTGAATTACCTGGAACTTCTGGCAGTCTTCAAAACCTTCCAGTCCTTCGAGTCTTCCCTTCAGGACCAAGTAGTCCAGATAGCCTCGGACAATGTAGTTACGGTGTTCTACATCAACAAGCAAGGTGATACGAAGTCTGCTTCGCTGGCCCACCTTACCCTCCGTCTATGGGACTGGTGTATCCCCAGAGGGATCACCCCTCTAGCTGTCCACCTTGCTGGGACAGGCAATGAAGAGGCAGGTGCTCTCAGCAGACAACTCACGAGTGGGAGTTGGATCGTCAGGTCTGCTGGCATCTCTTCCAACTATGGGGCCCACCAGACATAGATCTATTTGCCACCCACAACAATTCAGTTCGCATGACTTAATGTTCTCGGGCAGGCATTGGTCCGAATTTGATGGGAGACGTGCTGATGGTTCCTTGGACGATCATGTTCTTTTACACGTTTCCTCCAATACCTCTCATCACAAAGACTCTAGCCATAATCAGTCAAGACGATGCCCGAGGGATTCTCATCACACCTTTGTGGCCTTGTCAACCATGGTTTCCCACCATTCTCCACCTTTCTAGAAGCACTTTCTCCTGTCTTCTGTGGATTCCACACCTCCTTACCCAGAAAAACAGCACCATTCAACATCCAGATCTTCACTCCCTGAATCATATGGCTTGGCTCAACCAGTAACCAATGCTTAACTGACAACTTTGTTGAATTTGACACTGCCTCTGCAGGCCTCCGTCATGGTGGCATCATTGGTACTGACCTCAGTTCCTGACTCTTCATCAAACTTGAATGCCTTCCATCCTGACATACAGTTTATTCTTCAGTCTGCTCTCAGACCAGCTACTCACCATTCATATGAAGCTAAATGGAAACGCTTCGCCTCCTTCGCATCAGCTAATCATTTTACACTGCACTCAGCCTCAACTGAAAACATTTTACATTTTCTTCTGTCTCTGCACCAAGATGGACTTAAACCTCCTTCTGTTAAAGTTTACATTGCCGCTATTTCTCATCATCGCGGCTCCATGTCGGGCTCCCCCATCTTTTCACACTTCCTCGTTTGTCACTTCTTGAAAGGGCTATAGAATCTGCAACCACCAGTCTGCTCAGTGGTACCACTGTGGAGCTTTTTGGTGTTTCTCCAAGTGCTCACTAAGCCTTCTTTTGAACCGCTAACTACTACTGACTTGTGTCTCTTATCCTGGAAAACGGCCTTCCTTATAGCCGTTACCTCAGCCAGGAGGGCTAGTGAACTCTGTGTTCTATGAATCGACCCTCTTTACCTCAATTTTCACAAGGAGAAAGTGGTTCTTCATGCTGACCCAGCTTTCCTTCCTAAAGGTGTCTCACCTTTTCACATTAATCAAGATATTGTCTTGCCTGCTTTCTTTCCTATGCCTTTGACACCGATAGAATGCTCCTTACAATCACTTGATGTCCAGCGCTGTTTGGCATTCTGTTGATCCCGTACAGAATGTTTCAGGAAGACTAAATGCCTCTTTATTAAGTATTCTGAGCATGAAAAGGGCTCTCCGGTTACATCTCAGAGACTTTCTAAGTGGATTGTTCAAACTATTGAACTTGCTTACCACCTGTCCAAATTGGACTTGCCAGTAATGCCAAAAGGGCATTTCACAAGGGCTTCTTCTGCCTTTTCTGCTGGCATTCTGTTGCCTGACACCTGCAAGGTGGCTACCTGGACATGTTCACCAAACACTACTGGCTAGATGTTCGTGCCAGACAGGACTGCTCTTTTGGCTGCGCAGTTCTTTCTTCAGTTCTTCAGTGATAACATCGTCCCGCCTCCGGGTGTGGTAAGCTTACTAATCACCCATAATATGTGATGCACAGAGGCCACGACGAAGAAAGGCAGGTTGCTTACCTGTAACTGTTGTTCTTCGAGTGGACGTCTGTGCATTCACACAACCCACCCGCCGGCCCCACTCGGTGTCGGTGACTGGGTTATTGGAATTGCTTTCTGTTGTCCCTTGATGTTGATACCTCTATATGGTATAGGCTTACTCACAAATACTGTATGCTCCCTACTTCAGCATCCCTATGATCTGTTGTCACTATAGATTTGTTTATTCATTGATTCCATCAGGGGGTGAACAGACAGTCTTCAGTAGACTGGGGAAATAGCGGGCACTCTGCTCTTTATACTACAGCAGGAGAGGGGCACAGAGTTCCCGCCAAAACCATTAAAGCAAGCGCAGTACCTGTAATGTGTGAATGCACAGACGGCCACTCGAAGAACAACAGTTACAGGTAAGCAACCTGCCTTTTTTTCCCTAGAGGACCAACAACAGCTGATGGGATGTGTGGATTTAGATCATGCAAATAACGTATAGGTTGGGCAGGGGATAGTGAAACACCACCTCCTTCTCTGCTGCTGTTCTAGAGAAATTGACCCGCTGCTGTTCAATGTTTTAAAAAAAAGTTGAGCTCTCTGTCATGGCTGTCTTGTAGGTTACCACTCCACCTAGCAGTAGCAAGCACTTTACATGGCTAAGCATACTCTCAATGTATGAGTAGTCTTCTGTAAGAAAATTTGGCTGTAATATGATTACTAATACATTAGTCATACTTTAAGCATATACTTCTTAGTAACATGGACAACATATTTTCATTTTCCCCACTTTAGGAAGCCTATCTACCACACATAATTCGCAGCAAGCTGAAACTTCTCCTTCATGGTGAAAATGACCAGTTGTTATTGGCATTTATTGATGAGGCTATGAAGACAGAACAGAAAAAATCTCTTATAGAAATGTACTACAGTCAAGAGTTGAGTCTTCTATACATTTTGCAGGATGATTTTGACAGAGCCAGATATTACATCAACAATGCTATGCACGTGTTCATGCAGGTAATGGTCTGATGTGACTCTTTAAAATCAGTAAGATAGGATAGTCGAAGATGATAATTGTTCAGTGTTAGTGCATTATCAGTCTTGGGGGATCATGTCACTCAAAGGCCATACATATCTATGTTCATCTCCTTGAAAACTGAAAGGAGATAGAGTCTGATTCTCTTATTGTATGAGGCAAAGCCATGAAGGAAAATCTGTTGATTGTTGGTTAAAATTTCAAAAGAAAATGTTTTTCTCACAGAACTATTCCAGTATTGATTCGCTGTTGCACCAGAGTAGACTTACCAAGCTGCAGTCAGTTCAGGCTTTAACAGAAATACAGGACTTTGTCAACTTTATAAACAGACCAAGTAAGTATGTTTTTCCCCTTGATGCAGTGTTCTGACGTATATTTAATAGGCATATTGTTGCATGATATTTGAGAGTGCAGAAAAATAAGAATCCAGGTCAGTGTATTTTCCCAGATGAGTGCCTTTTATTTTATACACACAAAAATGCTTGTAGACATGACAGCTAAAATATTCCTGCATTCCACTTTTTCATGGTGGTGCTTACTGCTTGGCCTTTGTTGGTTTTTATGCATGATGCAGAGATCTGCATGGCAAGGTTGGAATGCAATAATGCTCTCTAATATCGCATCAGACAATGTTTTGACATCCAAGAAACTGACAGAAACCGCTTCCAGTAAGCAGTGGAGCTGATGTTTATATAACAAGTTTATGTGTGCAGTTTGAAATCAGTTGCTAGCCATGCTAAGTTCTTTAGGATTTAAAGATGTGATTTTTGTCCTGCAATGTCTAGCTGAAGATCTAATTTTTTAATGTTTGTGTGTTGTGTCTCCTCTTCCTCCTACAAACCTTCTGCTCCAAATGGTTCTTAGGTAATATAGCTTCTCAGGCTTCCTTGAAGAGACTTCTCTATAACTGGACAAGCAGATATCCAGATAAAAAAATGGATCCTATGACCATATGGGATGATATCATTACAAATCGGTAATACAAGCTCAAATCGCTTAACTGTGATTGTATATACTTGTTGCACACCCACAAATATTGCATGTTCCAGTTGAATCATTGCTTTTAATAGCAAGCTGAAATGGTGGATTGCCTATCAATTCAGGAGTAAAGTGGGTCTATTGATTACTAAGATGACAGTTTCTGCATATTCAAGGTATTCCCTAGATATGTAGAAGTATATAAATTTGTAAATTAAAAATCAATTTCCTGTACTTAAAAGTTGAACTTACAGGAGATAGAACAGCTCCTCTCATTATTTTGTTATGAAATTTCCAGATTTAACTTAAATGGCAAACAACAGAGTTCATGTCTTCAGAGGACATCTTGTTTGCACTTGTGCATGTCATGATGGTAGTGGAATATTCTGCTGACCAATTGCAACTACGCTGAAATCCCGGCTTTCTCCATTGGCAGTTCTGGCTTCCACCCAAAGGTTGACAAGAAAAAAGAATTTAAAGGAACCAAAATTGGACTGACACTAGGTCTGTTCCAAGTAACCTTGCACCGCTCAGTGAATGCATGCAAAATGGAATGTAACTCCTGATTTCTTCTCATTTAGCAGAGGACTGAAGGTGCAGCCCACATACAAGTGTGTTTACTCCCTGTTCAGTCTTCTGCCAAACACTCAGACGTCAAGGGATGGAACCATTAGATATGTAAAGGTCAGGGTCAAACCCAACAGGTGTAATCCCATTTTATCTCCATTTGTTCATAAGTGGATAGAGGTAGATCTTGACTATCTTGCCTGTCTGCCAATTAAGTCTTGCCTACCAGATTCCTCCTCTGGGCCAACTGGCATCCAGAACAGGAGCACTCTTCATAGGACAAGGCTGAGCAACTTGTCACCTTCTAGAGATCTATCTATCTCAAAGCATTAATGGCTATTGTAGTTCAACAACATCTGGAGGCCTACACTTTTCAGAAGGAACAGGGAAACACTGCAGCGTTTTGTTGCAGCTCCCAATTGTAAACAGTTCAGCTGCTAATATCTGGAGCAAAAGTTACATGACAGAACCAACAGTTTATAATAATGATAGATATAATAAGCATACGTAACTACCAGAGCAATCAAAGATTTTAATTGCTTCTTCAGGTGTTGTTAGGAATTAAACAAAAGCTGTTTGTCACACAAATATAATCATTAGCTACACTTATGTTAGAATAGGCAGTTAGGAAAAATGTGGCTAAATTATTAAATCTACACTGAAGAGCTTGGATTAACAGCTAATACTGTTACAACACAATAGCATCAGGAATGTCTCCTGAAGTTTCACTTTTATTTCTTTCAACCTTGTGTTTTTCTGATCATTGTAGGTGTTTCTTTCTTGACAAAATTCAAGAGAAACTTTGTAACATCCACCTGGAAGACAGCATGGAAGTGGATGGAGGGGGAGATGCTAGTTCCGAAATGGATGTGGACAAGGAAAAAGAAGATACAAACGCATTGATTAGAAACTGTAAATTTACTATGAAAATGAAGATGATAGAGAGTGCCAGACAACAGGTGCCTGTGACTAATTTAACAGTCCTGAATCCATCACGAAAAACATAGAACATGCATTTCTATGTGTAGAATAATGCAGGGCTTTAAATTCCTTAAAATTTTAATCTTATTATTATTGTCTTCAAATGTCCTTTAAAATACAAGAGGGATACATTTAAAGGCCAAAGCAGCTAATGTATTGTACCTATGTTGCACACTACCTTCATTCATTTTTCAGATTGTTTGGGATTGTTCAAACTGTTGTTTGAATTATATGGATGGATCTGCCCTAGAGCAATTTGCTTGTTACAGCTTATCACATGGTATACACTAGAATAATGCAAGTTAATCTGTAGAGATGGGTAGGATAGGTTTAGCTAATACAAGAAAATTTGGTTACTGTGGTACAAGTGATTCCTGGATCTCCTTGTTGTTTTAATGCAGAAGAGCTTCTCAGTAGCAATGAAACTCCTGAAGGACCTGCACAGAGATTCTAAGACTCGAGAAGACTGGCTTATGAGGTGGAACCACAGCTATTGTCGATTTAGTCACAGTCGTAGCTGGGGCCAGAGTAGTCCTGAACAAATACTTACAGTACTCAAAACAGTCTCCCTGCTAGGTAAGTGTTTCATGTTGGTTATACCAATGTATGATGTAGTATGAACATTATAAGAGCCATGCTAGAGCAGGCCAAAGTCACATCTAGGGAAGCTTTTTGTTCCAGCAGTCACCAATCAGCCTGTGGGAAGACCACAAGCAGGACACAAGTGCAGTGGCCTCCCTCCTCTGTATATCAACTGATATACAAAGGCATACAGTACCTGATGCTGGACGTAGTGCTTCACCATGATGCCTCATTGGTACTGATAGCATTTAGCATTATCCTGAATGGATTTGTCCAGTCTCTTGAAGTCCTGAGCCTTATACAAGCAAAGTGGGTCAGTCTGTTTTTCGTCTCTAGCAGCTTGACCTTTTTGTTGATGGCTGCGTGTGGACTATGCTCCTGGTATTGGGAAGAAGCTAGCATAGCCAGCTAGAGGAGAGAATCTCTACTGGGCCCCATTGACAACACAACCTATCTGTGTCCAACTCTGGGAAGGCCTTTATTTGCTGGGCCAGAGGCTTGATGGTGAATTCCAGAGCCAATGTCTCCAAAGGGGCTTGCTCCTTTTCTTGAAGTTGTCCAACTTCATGAGTTATGCATAGATGAAATTAATGGGCTAGAGATTCAGCCTAGGGTTAGGGTTATGGATATTTCAGGCCCTATGCTTGTTGAAGGACCCTGGAACATGCTCACATCTGGAAGAAAAAGTGAGCTAGCAAAATAATTGGTTTGTGCTGCTTTTCCCAAAGATTTCCAACATCATGGGGTATACCTAGAGGAATCGATGGGGATGAGATTCAGCATATGGTTAGGATTATGAACACTTCAAGCCCTATGCTTGCTTAAGGACCTGGAATGGGCTCAGATGTGACAGAAAAAGTGACCTAGCAAAGAAAAGAAAAGAAAAGAAAAGAAAAGAAAAGAAAAGAAAAGAAAAGAAAAGAAAAGAAAAGAAGAGGAGGTTCTGTTGCTTTTTCTGAAGCTGTCCAACACCATGGGGTACACCTAGAGGAATTCAGTGGGGTTGAGAGTCAGTGTAAGTTCAGGGTAATGAAAACTTCATGCCCTGTGCTTGTCAAAGGGCCTGAAACGTGCTCAGATGAAGCAGAAAAAGTGAGCTAGCAAAGAAAGTTGGGTTTCTGCTGCTCTTCCTGAAGCTGTCCAGCACTGTAGAAGATACATAGGAGAAATCATATGCACACATAGGGGCTCGCAGATGCATCTGAGAGTAAGGAAATGGGGCAAGCTGAGAATCCTGGTTCAGTATCAGGGCTGGGGAGGAGGCTTGTCATGGTGTTAGAAAACCCTACCTCTTTCTTCAGCTCCCTGTCATCTGTCTGTGAGTCTGGAATGGTTGCATCTCATACTAGGCCAGAAAACAGACTGGGTATTCTGCTGGTGTACTGCCCACTGCGCAATCCAGCAATTTCCCAGTCTGATGGTGTCATCATATAGGGTTAGTGCGATCCTGTTGATATTCCTGAATCTCTTAGTGGTTTTTGATACCTTCCACCATGATACTCTTCCATGGTGATTGTCTGGGAGAGAGGGGTAGTGCTTTGCAGAGATTCTGTTCCTTCTTGGACAGTCAGGTTCAGAAGGTAGTACTTGGAGACTATCGGTCAGCATCATGGATTCTCCAGCATGCAGCTGTTCAGGAGTCAGTTTTGTTGCCTATGCTATTTAACCTCTACGGAAAACCACTGATTAGTGGATTTTCAGAGTGTTTTGCCATCATTACGCTGATGACATGCATCTTGTAACACATTGTGAAATCCCATTTCTGCAGTTCACAGAAAGTTTAGTTTATTGCGCTTTGTTATGTACATAGAATTTTATAAGAATATTCATTTTCCAACTTTTGACCCAACAGATGAGACCAAATTTGGGAACTTGAGTATCAATGTGTCAACTTTCTGCAACCAAAACCTTCTTCTGGGTACCACTTTCCACATTATGGCTAGTGCCCTTCACAAGGATCCAAGATCTCTCGAACAAATTGAGGAAGAAAAGGCTAGACAAGTCTTAGTGCTTTCAGGAGAAAAACCTGATAATATTGATAAGGTAATTTTTTCCTGCAATGTGAATTGCTGATTAGGTACACAGAGGTACCACTGGATTTTCATCCAAATCCAAAATGTTCTATATGTAAGTAAAAGGCTGCAGGAACTGCAGTGGAACTTAATGCTTTCCTAGATACAGGAGAACAAAAAGTAACCAATGTTCTTATCAGTGTGCATAGGGTTTTATTGTTTGAAAAGGGTATACTCCCTGCATGATTGGGAGGTAAATGACTTCCACTGTTCCTGCTACTTTCCACCTATGAATCCTGTTTCCTTTCTTCCCTTCTGCACCCTATTTCTGATGCCAAGCCTTAGTGTCTGTACGAAACGCATGCTTGGGCTCAGTCATTGCCTCTCAGTGGAACATACTTCATGGGTTGCTTGCAAGAGGAACAAAGGTAGTATATAAATGCAATGCAATAATAATCACCATGAAAACAGAACTTCTCAGTGTAGGAAAGTTACAGGAAAAACTGCAAGGACTATAAATGACTTTCAGCAAATATATCATCTCACTGAATCTTCCAATGTAGGACTAGGGAAACCGTTGGGCACCTGGGTGTGCATTGCTTGTGACAAAGGACAAATGACCTGTTCGGGAGTATTCAACATTCAAATGGCAACAGCTAGGAGTTCCCATTCTCCCAAAGTAAAACAAATCTCTAAAATCTATTTACATCTTTGAGATAGACAAAAATATCTCAGATGTATTTGATAGTAATATGGATGGATAGATAAAAACTTTACTTTGGTCAAAGACCGTATGGGAATAAGGTATTGGGATAACAGTGTCTGAGTTACTGAAATAAACCTGTATCAATAATAGTTAGGAAGAATTAGTTAAGATTGTTACTCCAGTGGAATATTATGCCAGTATGTCTGGCAAAATTAGTGAGTATAGGCATTGCAAAATGTTGGAGAAAGTATAATCAGCACTTTGTATGTGGAAATAATGTTTTGTTGAGTTACTATTTTGGAACACACTATTCTCAGAAATGGAAAAAAATTACACATTGATCTGTGTATGTTAAATCAACATTGGCTATGTTAACAATACAGGAAGAATAAAATGCAAAGTGGCTTCTAAGAAATTGTGTCTGTGTTCATGGTAGGCCACCAGGTAATACCTAGAATCTGGAAAACTGCAGAACATCTAAAATTGATATTTTGGTACAGGGAGCAGTGGCAAATAGCATGGTAGAAAAATTGATGTACCAACTGAAAGTAGCTAAAGACAATGTCAAAATTACTGATTCTTATAAAATTTGGTATGATCCAAATCAGAGTTGTACACAGCAAAGTTTGTAAAAGTCTTCCCTTAGATTTTGGAAAAGGGACTAAATGTTATTTTATGAACTATAAAGAAAACCTCCAAGTAGTCAATTATGTTCTTTTTCTGTAAAACTAAGGAGAAAACTATGTGAAATACGCTTCCCTCTGTCAATAACTCGATTTAAATTTTAAGGGATTTTAAAGTCTTTTTATATAAATCATTAGTTGTTTTGTGAAGTTCATATATAAATCTTGGTGTCATTATTTTTGAAAATGTTATTTTTTCAAAATGAGTTTTTACCATGTATTTTGTGGTATAAATCTATAAAGTTTGGTCATTTTCTGCCTGGTTTGTTCCAATTTCAGGTTATAGCAGGTCTAAATAAGAGAGCTTTCCAGTGCTTCAGCAGGTCTGCAAAGAAAGCTGAAGAGGTACAGTCCATGTCAACTGACCACATAGATACAAAAGGTATCATAGATGCATATATAACGTTAGCTAATTTCTGTGACACTCATCTCCGTAAAGAAGAAGAAAGCTCAGCAGGTGAGTTAAACAATGACTACTTATGCATCTGTGAGGAACATAGATCAAAGATAATTTAAAATAAATTCTCTTAGCTATTTTTCTGTGACATAGCTAGTCACTATCAGTTGGTTTCTACCATGTCTGTTTTGCATTGTGATGGTTTTACATGACTGCTACTGTGTATGGCATTGGTTTGAATTTTAGTTTTCTTGTTCTGACATAGTAAATACCTTGGTCATTTCACACGCTCAAACAATGACAACTCAAGATAGTTACAACACAGTAGACTGCATTTAAAGAAACTGTTTTAAGCAGTAATGACTGCATACAATATATGTACGTATATGGATTTTGGATACGCCTCAGTCATCATACATACTGAGAGCCAGTGTGGTGAAGTGGTTAAGAACATGGGACTGGGACTCAGACGACCTGGGTTCTAGCCCCTGCTCAGCCATGGAGCCAACTGGGTGGCTTTGGGCCAGTCACAGACTCTCAGCCCAACCTACCTCACAGGGTTGTTGTTATGGGGATAAGATGGAGGAGGAGAATGATGTAAGCTGCCTTGAGCCCTTTGTAGGAAAAAGGCAGGATATAAATCAGAAAAAAAATACTTTTAAAATTTCAGCCATCAGTAAGGTGGGAAAAGAGTTATAGCATCTGCATGTGGCAACATGCTTGAGGCAGTAGAACTATGTGGCGGTTAAGAAAGTACCCAACAAAAGCAAAAAAAGTTTTGTGTAAGTTCTGATAAGACACTGTATTGCCATAAATAACAGTAATTGTATTGAGAGTATAAGCATGGTTTCTGTTGTTCTTTTTGTATTTTGTCAGATATAAATGCTCTGGATTTTCAGGGATTCCCAGCCATTGTAGTTGATAAAGTAATACAAGCTTTGAAACTCAATTCAGAAGAAGCTAGATTAAAATTTCCCAGGCTATTGCAAATTGTGGAAAGGTATCCTGGAGAGACTTTGGGCCTTATGGCAAAAGAGGTGAGTGTTCCCTTCTCTGTGGGCAAACAAAGAAAAAGGATGAGTTTTGAAATGACATAGAATTATTAGGGTGGTTAAAAAGGAGTTGCAAAAAACTCCAGAAGTACCTTTCTAACTCAGTGAACGACAATACAATGCAAGTGCTATTTAATACAGCTAAATGTAAACTATTTCATATCAGGACAGAAAACCCTAACCATGTATGTTCAGGTGAGGTCTGAACTGGCAGTGACCCGCTAAGCAAGAGATCTTGGTTTCATGGTAGATAGCTCAGTCAGGTCAAGGGCAGCCGTGAAAATTCATGTTGTGAGGAACGGCATCATAAAATTGCTGATAACATTGCAAAGATATGGTACAGCAGTACTTGGAATTCTTGTGTAGTACAAGTTTTAACATTACAGAATCATATTGCACAGTTGGCAAAGGCAACCCACAGTATGAAGGGGTTGGAGCAAATGCTTTATAAGGAACTGTTAGAGTGTTTGAGAAAAAGGGTGGCGGGGGAAACCATGATCGACATTTAAACAATTTTGAGGGAGAGGTATAAGCCTTTCTCCCCATCTCAAGTACTAGAACTTGGAGTTATCCAGTAAAACTGACAGGGCAAACAAAAAGGTAATAAACTCAGTGTGTAATAATTTGTGGAATTTTCAGCTACAATATGTGGCAGTGGTTTCTAACTTAGAGGAAGTAAAACAGTTACAGTGGCTGTATACATTCTCCAGTTTCAAGGACAATGTATCATTGAATACCAGCATCAACAGGAAGTCTGTTGCCCTCATATTCTGCATGTGGACTTCATAAAGGAGACTGGTTGGCCACTGGAGGGAGCAGTTGCCTGACAACTGGTGTGTGATCCTGCAAGGCTCTTACTGTTTTCAGGGTTCTGCAACTTACCTGGAAGGACTATTCACTGCCTGTTTCTCACTGTGTTGAATCTCATGATGTTCGTGCTTGACTAATAAAGCTTTATATTGCCTTTCATCTCTTTTCAACGTTTGAAGAAATGAACCCTTTGGTTTGGTTTGGTTTGGTTTGGTTTGGTTTGGTTTTAAAGAATGCTTGTTCCAGGTATTGTGTATTGGCCACACAACTGTCTGCTCTTAACAGTTGTGCTTAGAAGTCAATCCATACACAGTTCCAGATGGAAAAATGTTGCTATCTTCTGACCGGTTCAGCAGTAGAGGTATGTATTGTTTGCTCTTGGTTACATTCATAGGTGTTTTATGTTTTACAGATGTCCTCAGTTCCTTGCTGGCAGTTCATTGGCTGGATCAGCCAGCTGATGGCAGTGCTTGATAAGGAGGAAGCCATGGCTGTGCAGCACACAGTGGAAGAAATTGCGGATAATTATCCACAGGCAATAGTTTATCCCTTCATGATCAGCAGTGAAAGCTTTTCTTTCCAGGAAACTATCACAGGGAATAGGAACAAGGAGTTTGTGGCAAGGTGGTATAAAAATGGCTAAAAATTTTCTGGAAGCAACTGATTTTTATGGCCAGTTCAAACAAGTGATATTTTCTAATAAGAATGAATATATTGTATGGAAACCTCCACCTCCACCCTCAAAAAAATACAGTACTTCAGGGGGAAATTCTGTAGTGATGCATATCTTCTCTGTTGCTCATTCTTTCACATACCTATGGGCTCTATAAGTGCATGGGCTCTAAATATAAGCCTGCTGGAAGAGGGTTGGTAGAAGCTGGCTTGTATTCCCTTTGATTTTCCTGCCAGCTCCTACAGCCACTTGAAAATGTGCTACAAGGATCAGGGCCCTTACTGGGTGGGGTGAGTTATGTTCAGAGTTCAGGGGCTGGGAAAGTTCATTAACAAATTAGGCAGTGACACTTTTGAGTGAAGTGTCTTTTCATCCTTCTGTACCATAGTCCACCCAACTCAGTGGGGGTCCCTGAACACTATAGGAAACTGGAGAAGAAAGGAGAGGAGGGCAAGTCAGCTCCTCTCTGTCTCCTTCCACAGGCAGCTACCTTTGCTCCGTGCCTGTGGTATTCAGACTAGTATTTAAAAACAGGTGGTTCTGATCCTATATAGCCCTTATGACTAGTAGCCATTGGAAGCCATATCTTCCATGAATTTGTCTAATCCCCTTTTTAAAGCATTGAAGTTGGTGGCCATAGTTTAATCATGAGCTATGTGAAAAAATACTATCTTCCATCTGTAACAAATCTTCCAGCATTCTGCATCATTGAATGAACCAGGATTATACTATAATGAAAATATTTCTCTTTTTCTATGTTATGTGTACTAGCTCTATAATACCATTACATTCAGCAAAACATTATTTTTAAGTAAATATATGCAAGATTGATGCTGAAATTTTATGCATAAGTCTCACTGGTTTTCTTGGAGTATCATGGGTGTTAGCCTATCTAGTTCAGTGTTGCCTACACCAGGGTTAGGCAATCCTTTGGGCCTATGAGTACCTCTGAGAAAATATCATGAGAATAATCATAAAATGATTCCTAGGAATGGGCATGGCTAGTCACAAAAGAGATGCCCTGCCCAGAAACATTCATGGAGACATCAAAATGGCAGCAGCGAGAGGCTCCCAGGTCACTTTGAAGCAATTTGTCCATAAGAAAGTGGACAGATTTGGTACATAACCATATTTGAAAAATAAAATTGAGAAGAGCAGTGGGGTGTCCTGTTGGGCACCAAGGAAGAACATCAGTTACTGTGCAGTACAGAAATGTGATAAATTCATGGGAAAAAGAATGAAGGTACTTGGAGGCATCTCATTGTCAGTGTCCAGAATCCTTCCTGTGGACTGAACATAGGCCCTTTCGAATGGAAAGGATGTGCTTTGCCATTGAGGCAATTTGCCCATCCACAGAGCAAGCATCTGAAACTGAATAGTACATCATAGGAAACAATGTCTATAGAATTGGTTTGAATTCCTTGTTAAATGAATTAACAAGGCTTTAAACTGGTTATTGATACAACAAAATAAACTTGCTTCATGTGACATGACAGCCACTGTGGCTTAATTTACCTGTTGGACATACGCTGTGCCAGCTGTCCATGGGTACCAATTTTGCAGGGAACTGTCTTGCAATGGCTTGTCATACTGTGGGGATGCAGATGTCAGGGATTTATTTATATTTATATCCTGCCTTTTTTTAAATTTTGCTTTCAAAGAATTTAAGGGAACTTACATAAGTTTCCTCTTCTTAATCTTATGCTCACAGCAACTCTGAGTGGTCGGTTGGGCTGGGGTCTGTTTGGGCACAAAGTCGCCCAGTTAGTTCCATGGCTGAGTGGGAACTAGAACCCAAATTTCCTGGGTCCCAGTCTTCACTGTTAATCACTACATCACACTGGCTCACTGGTTGGTTGAGATGAGCCTCAAAGGTCTCTCAACCCCTGCCTTCCTGCCTGATTTTGCACCACACAACAAGCCATGGCAAGCCATGCACCTTTGAGTGCCATGCAGAAATGGTGCCTGTGGGCACTCGACATAGTGCAACACCTCCACCTTAAATTAAGCCATAGTGGTGGCTGTGCCTTGAGAACCTTGTCATTGTGCCTTAAGTTTCCTCTTGCAGTTTTTGAATACTGTTTAGGAAAACTTCTTTTGTGCCTAATGATAGCTTTAAGCTATATAATTTGTAAACAAAGAATGTTTTGTGATAGTTTTTTGTTTTTCTTGTGATTCCTTCTTTCACAGGATTAAAAACAAGTTAGAAAGAGGAGGAGTGGTCCAAGATTTTGTGCATGCCTTGGAGCAGCTTTCCAATCCTGTAATGCTCTTCAGGGTACAGTAGCCAATTCCTTCATACTATGAGATTTAAAAAGTTATTTAGTGTTTATGTAGTGGTTTTTGAGTAGTTAGTGTACGTTTTTTGCTTAATTTTCATTTCTAGCCATTATCTTTAAATGTTTGCCTTCTCTTTGCATGGAAAAAAGAGAATCCTTTTTTTCCCCTGAACTTACAGGATTGGACTGAAGATATTAAAATTGAGCTGGGAAAAAATAAGAGAAATAAAAATGACATCCAGCAGTTGTACAATGGAATGTACC
Source organism: Varanus komodoensis (assembly GCF_004798865.1). Classification (NCBI taxonomy): domain Eukaryota; kingdom Metazoa; phylum Chordata; class Lepidosauria; order Squamata; family Varanidae; genus Varanus; species Varanus komodoensis. The sequence goes on from NW_025335438.1 coordinate 20,148,161, forward strand.
AGAAGTTAGGAGATTTACAGACTCCAGGTCTTGGGTTGTTTAGAAAACTATTTATTCAGGTATGTATTGTTATACCAGTCAAATGTTAGTTATGTATAAAAGCAGAGTTAAGATATGAGGGAAATTCTGAATTGAATGGTTATATTTATAATAATCCTGACTTACTTGTAACTGTGCAGGCCTCAAAAATGGTTCTTAGCTTTAGTTCTCTTCTGTGGTCTCAGTACGTACCATATGGTCTCTACACCCAGCAGAGCATTGATGTGGGAAACTTATATAACTGCAGAACTTAGACAGGGATGCTTCATCCACCTGTCATTAGCGGGTTCCCACCCATTCCCCAAGTTTCTTTTCAACCACCATTGTTGCTATCTCTCACTGAACATCTGTTGTTTCTTAGAGATGGCAGGTTTTAATTTAATTGTTTTTCTTATTTGTTCCTGCTGTCCTTTTTCTTCTATCATTATTTTTATTTTTGTTTAAGAAAACACACAATAGAACTGTATTTATTGGTTGCAATCACCCAATCACCATCAGGCATATGCCCTTTAAGGTGTGCAGTGTAGAACCAACCTTCAGATGTCCACTCATTCTGCCTGATCTGCCTTGGACCAGGCATGTTGTTACTGGTTATGCCCAGTATAAGGCCTTCACTAAACAGACTCAGAGGAATAGGCTAGATCGGCACCAGTAGTGTGCACTGGAAGCAACAGAGGCTCTGAAGAAGGTGATAGCTCAGCCAAGGCCTTCATCACCCTCTTTTTGACATCTCAGGGTAGACCTTCAAAGGGCTGTGACCCCAACACTGGGGAGCTGGCTCACATTCGTGCTTGACATGAACATCTCAAAGTGAGGACCCCAAAGCCAAACTTCAGAAGGATACCATGAAGAAGGGAGGAGCATCTCAGTCCTCTGACCCTGTGGATAAGCCCCTACCACCAAGACTTCCTCCACTGCTGATAATGACATTGTCAATTCCAGTGTTGGTTCTGGCACAGGAGCCAATCCTGATAATCTGAACCTCTGAAGGAAAAGTACAAGACCTAGGTTCAGCCAGACCTTGAGGAGGTGTATGTACTTGACTGCAGTCTTCCTCATGATAATCAGCAGCACTGGGATGGCTGCTTCTTGTCACATTCCCCAGAGAGAACCATCCGGTTCAGCAAACTTTGCTGTGTTGCCTTCAGTTTCTTCTCCTGATGCAGCAGTGGACACTCAAGGTCCAGTGTTTTCCTCTGAAGATCTGTCAGGGTTGAGCTAGTTGGCCCCATCTGTTTGCAGGGCTGTGTATGCATTGCACTAATTTCAAACACCATACATAATCTGCATGTCAAAGACACAACTGAAAGCTGTGGCAATATGCCAAGGTAATCTATAAGGTACTGGCAATATGCCAAGGATGCATCTGTGCTCATCTAGCTGTATTTAGGAATTAAGTAGGCTAAATACTTCACCTGTTACGAAGTTAATGCTTTTCTTAAAAAAATTCTGCTTCAGAAATTTGGAAAGGAATTTGAGAATTATTTTGGTAAAAGAGGCTGCAAACTGCTAGATATGAGTTCCAGTGACTTCAACACTATTGTAGACTCACTTCTCTCCAAAATGAAAGAATATCAGAAAGAACCTGGGAATCTGAAAGAGTGCTCCTCTTGGATGAGTGAGTTCAAACCAGAATTCTTAAGAATGGAGCTGGAAATTCCTGGTAAGTGAAGTCCTCGATTAGTAAAGGAAGTAATTGTTAAATGAAAAAAAAAATATTGCTAAAGAGAAGGGTTAAATCATATCCATGCATTTCATGTGTTTATACCCACTTCATGGCCCTAAATATCTATACTTGCAGTGGGTGAACTCTGTTACCTGAGAGAAATGTTTTTGCCAGCCCTTACAGCCTGAAGTGCCTGATTCTGTCTAATCTTGGAAGCTAAGCAGGATTGGGCCTTGTTGAAATCTGACTGGTTGACTATGTTGTGAATCGCCTAGAGAGCTTTGGCTATGCATGCTAGAGAAATGTGATAATAATTTCTTCTTTATATTTTGTTCTCAAATTTAATAAGTTACAGATGATTTAACATTCATTTTGGAGGACTGTGTGTTCCATCCAAATGTTTGGAGTATCAGAATCTAATACCTAAAGTTAAAAACACATGAAAAAATAATTTTCAGTTGAAATGTGGTATGAAAATAAAGAATGTGCTGTTCCAAAATAAAAACTTACTGGTGACATAGTTACTGCCATGAGCACAACATATTCTGGCTCCTGTATGAGAAAGGCTTTTACCCCACTTGATACCATACATGGTTCAGAACATGAGGGGTGCTGTTGGCTCGCTAGAAGAGGGATGCTCTTTCCTAGAAGAAAACATCGCTGGAAGTTGGGTTCTGCACCTGCTTGCTCTATATATTGGCACAGATCTCTGGGTTTGACAAAACCAGCTGGGCAAACCAGGAATCTTGAATATGCTAGGAGAGCTCTATTTTCAGCCAGAAAACTGCTGTCATGGCTAACATTGTGAGAACTGTGTGGGGAACATCCTAAGTGGACACTCTTCCTGCTTGGTTAAGGCCATGAAAACAGACTCTTGATCACTAGGATTTTCTACCAGTAAAGTGTAAGTTGCTACCTTATCCACTTACTTGAATAAGGACTTTGAAAGAAAGATTACTTTTTCTTATTCAGGTCAATATAATGGTAAAGGAAAGCCAATGCCGGAGTACCATGTCAAAATTTCTGGATTTGATCAGCGGGTATGTTAATATATTAATGTACACTGTTAATATTATGGTAGAAAAGTAGTGTATATAGGAAAATTATCCAGCATTCCCACCATGATCAGACTATTTCTGCTAATATTGATACCAAATATCCCAAAATAATGTTTAATATATAGTGTTTATATTTCACTATCTTGTGAAATGACGCAAATCTAGATTTTTTTTAATCAGATGACACAGAAATGTAGGCACTTTTCTGCTGATCTAACTCCTATACTGCAATATTTTTAAAGTGAAAACTACTTTTTTCTTTATTCCATTTTGTCCAAGATAAAAGTAATGCATTCCATCCGGAAACCAAAGCGTATAATTATCAGAGGCAGTGATGAGCAAGAATATCCCTTCCTTGTGAAAGGAGGAGAAGACCTCCGGCAAGACCAGCGCATTGAGCAGCTCTTTGATGTTATGAATATTGTCCTTTTACGAGACGCTGCCTGCAGCCAAAGAAACATGCAGTTAAAAACATACCAAGTTATTCCAATGACCACCCGGTAGGCAATAGCTAGTTTCTCATGTTGCATATGTGTCAATCTTTATTGCATGAATTAGGAGGAGGAATATCTCACATCTCTATGTCATATATACCATATAAGCAAAGATATAAATAATCTTTTAGAATTTTAATAAATATCAATAATTACCAAATACTTAGTTATTTATACTGCATTCTAAAATGATTGTCTTAGAACTACTTAAAAGTCCAAAAGCAAATCCTTGGAGGATGCCAATGTTTACATCCCTCCATTGCAAAAATTTACCTTTTATTCATATTCTCTTTCTGTCCTTTACATCATTACTTTGTTGTTCAAGGATATTAAAATGTCACACTGAAGAGGTGAGTTTTGAAACAGCCTTTCTGCTTTAGTTAAGCAACTGTAAGATAATCTGGGTGTCATACATGTCTGCACATTTATGAAGTGCAAGCTAAAATATTGCAGTAGACATCCAGTAATCATCCCCAGTATCTGTGATGCTAAGTAAAATGCCTACTTATTTTACTACACATTTGAGAAGGTTGGTGCTCTGACTCTAGCCATGATGTTGTTTTAGTATATCATACTCTACAATCTTCTGCTTGTAGATTTCTTGTAGGCAACTGGTTGGATAGTATGAATAGAATGCTGGATGAATAGATGGACCCTTGGTCTGATCCAGCATAGCTCTGTTATGGTGTTTACTTTTGCCAAATTATTTATACACATGTTGGATATGTTATCTTACAGGATAGGCTTAATTGAATGGCTTGAGAATACCTGTACTTTAAAAGAGTTTCTTCTGAAGAGCATGTCTGAACAGGAAAAGAGTGACTATAGCAGGTAATTACAATGTATAACTTTGTTCCGGGATGTTAAGAAAATATCTTTATAGATAGGCAAAAAGTATGACAGTTGATTAACAGTATTTACTGTATAATGTCCATTGGAATAGCTGACAATAAAACTTCAGCAGGCGAAAAGCATTTCCTGCCCTAGATTAATAATTGGCAGCTGTTCATTTAATGGTCCTCGTTTCACCTCCAACCTACATTCATTTAAATAAGTAGGCACAGAAAGAGCTTACTATCTCCCTTAGTTTTTTCATAATCACAATGTTCTTATCAATGGATTGCTTTTTACAAGCAGGTTTTTAAAAAAAAATTTGCTTGACTAAGCAGGAACTGAACTTCAGTCACAATGAAGGTAAATGTGAGTTCATGCTCAGCATGGATAGTACTGCGTCTCATTCCTGCATTAAGAGACAGGAAGAATGTCTGAGGAGCATTCTTAACTTACAGTATCACTCTACAGAAGCCAAATCTAAACCATTTTCCATCATGGAAGTACCTTGCAATCCAATGAACAAATATCGTAGTGTTGAAAATAGCCCCACGTGTATATGCAAACACTATAGAACTGAAGGGAGGGGTTGTGGGGGGGGTACTCAATACCATAATGCTGCTTTTGCCACATCTTGGTGCCTGTTATTTTCCATCAGGACTCATTAAACTGTTTTCTATTTGCTACCTGTGGCATAATTCGTTTGACAGTTGTATTAAATTGGATTTAACAGTTGGATTTAAATTCATAAAGTAGTATCAGCACATCAATTCTGTAGTTTTCAAAAAGAACCATTTGCTTTAACATTCATCTGCACCACCTGTTTTCTATCTTTTAATTTGCTCTCAAGGATGTTGAATATATTCTAAGAAATAAAGTAATAGTAAACATTGTCCATCGTGTAACTAATTCTTAAATGCAGTGGGCATTTAAGCAATTGCTAGACCATTTTTAACAGTTTAAATGGACTTGATTCAACACAAAATTTGTAATAACTGTTCATAAAGGGGAAAAGAAATTTGTCAAACAGAATGCTAACAAATACCGCAATCACATGCAAGTAAAGATAGAAAAAAAATCTGTATTGTTGTTAATTGTATAAAATTAACATTGTTAGGAAGTGCTTGTGGAATGAGCTCAGTTCATAGAATCAGGATAGTAGTGTTGGAAGGGGCCAGAGGGCCAACTGGTCCAAACTCCTGCTCAGTGCAGGACTTCCAAGTTAAACCATCCCTCTCAGATGACTGTCCAGTTGTATCTTGAATGCCTCTAGTGTGGGAGAACTCTGTCCTCCCTAGATAATTGGTTCCATTGTTCTAACAGTGAGGAAATTTTTCCTAATATCTAGCTGGAATCTGGATCTGTAACTTGAGCCTGTTTTCTGATACCCTGCATTCTGGGATGACTGAAAAGAGATCCCTTCCTCCTTTGTGACAGCCTTTCAAGTACTTGTAGAGTGTTATATCTCCCATCGGTCTTCTCTTCTCTAGGCTAAACATACTCAGTTCTTTCAATCCCTTTTCACAGGGCTTTGTTTCCAGTCCCTGGATCATTCTTGTTGATCTCCTCTGAACCCTTTCCAGTTTGTCTGCATCTTTCTTAAACTGTGGTGCCCTGAACTCGACACAGTAGTCCAGATTAGGCCTCACCAGTGCTGACTAAATAGGAACTAGTACTTCATGGGATTTGGAAGTGATACTTCTCTTAATGAAGCCCAAAATAGCATCTGCTGTTTTTGCCGCCACATAACATTGTTGACTTATATTCAGCTTGTGATCTACAACAATTTCAAGATCCTTCTCGCATGCAGTATTGTTGAGCCAGGTGTTCTCCATCTTGTAATGATACATTTGGTTTCTTTTTTCCTAGAGGCAGAACTTTGCATTTGTCCCAACTGAATTTCGTTCTGTTATTTTCAGCCCAGCATTCCAGCTTATGAAAAATTGAATCTTCTTTCTGTCTTCCAGGGTATTAGCTATACAACCTTGTGTATTTCTGAAAATTTGATAACTATCCCCTGCATTTCTTCAGGACTGAACCCTGTGGTGCCTCAACTTGCTACCTCTCCCCAGTTTGAGTAGGTGCCATCGATGAGCACTCTTTGAGTCTTCTTCCGTATCCGGCTGTGGATCTGTGGATCTATCTTCTTCTCTAGGAAGAGCTATGGACCTACCTGATCATTGCTCTATCTAGCCACTTTTAGCTAGTTTGCTAAGAAAGATATCATTGGACACTTTGCTAAAGCCTTGCTGAAGTCAAAATAATGTTCACAGCATTCCCACAGTCTATTAAGGAGGTTACGTAATAAGAAAAATGAAATCAGATTAGTCTGGCAGGATTTGTTCTTGAAGAATCCATGTTGGCAGTCCATGCATTGCTTTCAAGGTGTTTGCAACTGTCTGCTCTATAATCTGCTCCAGAATTCTCCCAGCTGTTGATGTCAGACTGACTGCCTGTAGTTCCCAAGTTCTTCTTTTCAACTGTCTTGAAGATAGGGACATCATTATCCCTTTCCAATCATCTGGCACTTTCCCTGTCCTCCATGATTTCTCAAAGATAGACAGTGGTTCTGAGAGTTCTCAGCATAAAGGAGTCATCCTTTATGACTCTAGGATGGAGTTCATCACATCCTGGAGATTTGAACTCATTTATCCTAATTAGATGATCCTTGACCATTTCCCTATCAGTCATGAACTGCCATCCTGCTCCTTCAGCTTGTTCTTTCCTTTCATCGGGAAGGTCATAGATCTTCATCTGAGAGAAGACTGAGTTAAATTAAACATTTTGATACAAGACATGATATGGAATGTTTCTAACTGCAAATGACAATAACTGTGCCTGATTTGAGTTCCAGGTCAAATAGAGTAGCTCAGAGTACTTAGCTCTAATAGCCATATGTTAGTTGGAAGAGAGCAGAAGCAAAAGGATAAAGCTTGCTTAAAGTGGGAACAAAGAGCTTTCGCATGTTAGGTATTTGTATAGTGTTTTGTCTATTTCAATAGGAATTTTCTGTTCTTCTGGAATCTTATTTGTCAATAAGCAATATCTCCTCTTGGTTTAAAATGTTTTCTTATGTTAAATGGTTTTCCACATTGTACTCAATGTTAAAAAATCAGAAAACAAATACAGCATTGTGTGCCTTTCAATTGATACTTAAACAATTTGTTTCAATGTTATGTTTATGTGTTTTTCCCCATTTACCAGCCCCAGTGGTCCTTACACTGATTATAGTGATTGGCTAACCAAGATGGGAGGGACTAAAGCAACTCTACGCTACACACTTATGTTCCAGTAAGTCTCAGAAATAATTGTTATCCCTTAATAATATTAAGTTTTCCCCCAAGTAATGATATGATGATGGTTCTACTTGTGTTAGCATATGCTGAGTCAGGACCACGACAAATGTTATCTCATCTAATGCAAATTGGAACAATTTTTTGCTTAGTTCTTCAGAAGAAGCAATTCTGCACTTACTGTATCTATAAGTGCACATTGCCCTTTTTGCCATGCTTCTTTCTGTTGGTATTGGCAAGAAAAAGCACATTCTCAGAGATGACATATTTTCTGCATATAATAGGAAAATGTATTGTTAACCTCAGATGCTTAGTCTAACAATGGCTGTATTGTTTCATCCATTGATTGATAGTACAGTGCATGAGCCAGTTAAGCCAGAGTATTGAGTTTAAGCCAGAAGAAACCATTTTAAGAACAGGTGTAATGCAGTATTACATTGTGTTGAATATGATCTCTTGCAGTGAAAACATGCATAGAGTGGTGTGATATGTTTCCGAGTACTAGCCATTGCAGTACTAGCCATTCTCCATGATGAGCTGAAATTTTCTCAGAGGAAAATCCTATTTCAGACAATGAGTAGGAAACGACAGGTGGTTATCATTAACTCCTATGAAGTGATATAATATAAAAATCTGCATTTGCCTCCAGGTTCCCCAGATGATTTTCTTACCAATTTTTAGATCTGGGTTTTCTTGTAGTGTTAAGATGCAATTCTAAAACTGAATTAACTTTGTCAAGAAGGCCTAAGAGGTGAAGGACAATGGGGAGCAAGCATTCTTGGAAATACTGTAAATGGGACGAAGGAAGGTTAACTAAGAGAGGATTGTAAGACTGTGGTAGTATTTTAAGCTAGTCCCCAAACCAGGCAAGCAGGGCACTCCCAAGAACAGTTTACTCTCACTGAAGTGAATTCATGCTGACCAAAGATAGATACCCTTCTGAATAATCCTCACAAAAGTGCCTAACATTTGTTTATCTTAATTTGTCTATGAGCTTTGTTTCATGTATTTTGGAGAGTCTACTGTTGTAAAGTACTTACACATAGTATGACACAGTATATTAAACTGCTAAAGAGAATTACTCAGGAATAGTAGTATTCTGTACGCAGCACTATCAGTGTTCATAATGCTTTGCCATACTCAAAGAGGTTATAGTCTAATGGCTGACAGTGGAGCAGGAACAGAAAGCCATCTAAGAGGAACATCTGCAATAAATGCAAACTAAAGATTTATCAAAAACGGTTGCTTCTGATTCTGGATTTTTTTTTTATCACAGATCACATTCATTAATATAGTGGTTCTGCTTCACTCACTTTCAGGCGAGCTAGCCGTACAGAAACAGTGACATCTTTCCAGCGACGAGAGAAGCGTGTTCCTGAAGACCTGCTGAGGTATGTTTTTATTTGCTACAGCCATTGAAAAAGATTAATTAGGTTAATTATTATTCAGATTAATAGAACCTAATGGTTGCCTACAGAAATTATCATACAGCCAAGAGCCACAGATCCTTCTCTTCCCATGTTCCCTGTTTTCTCTCTTTCCTCCTTCACGGACAGGCTGCTGGCTCACAATTAAACAAAACACCCCTCTCTCAGGAGCCTTCATTGATCAGCCTAACAGTAATATTTTTTTGTTCCCTTCCATTATGGCCAATGAGCCAGTGGTGGGGTACCTTTCCACACCCCAGTGTTGTTTGACTACAAATCCCATGACCATTATCAGTTATGCTGGTTTATACTGATGGGAACTGGAATCTAACAAGATCTGAGGGGGCACAAGTTTCCAACTACTACCTTCAAGCTTTTTAGTATGAAAGAGTGAAAATAGAGGGGGATTATTTGATCTAACTGTCTTATGTTTCAGTATCCTCAAAGCTACACCTCTGGAAATGAGAACAACTGAAGCTATACTTTAGCTGCACCTAATACATATTTTTTTAATGCTTGTCTTAAGGAGAGCCTTTGTTAAGATGAGTACAACACCAGAGGCCTTTTTATCCCTGCGATACCATTTTGCAAGCTCCCATGCCTTGATGTGCATCAGCCACTGGATTGTTGGTATTGGAGATCGACATTTATCCAATTTTATGATCAGTATGGAGACAGGTGGCATGGTGGGAATAGACTTTGGACATGCATTTGGTTCTGCTACACAGGTACTCTCCCTCTACTTTTTCTAATTATATGGGTTAGCGGTACTAAATGTTATGGAAAGCAAATTGTGTTTCTTTTTTTTTAAGAAAATACTATGAATACCTACTGGTTCCCTTGTAGGAATTTTAACTTTGTTTTCTAGGCAACACATAATTCAAATAAAGCAACATACTGAATATTACTCTCTTACAACTTTTGGACCTTGCACACAACTGAGTGAATATTTCAACAATAAGAAGTTAAAGCTAAACCTAGTTAACAAGAAGATGCATGCTAGTTGTTTGCAAGCATGATCTTATTGGAATAGGTGAAAATTAGTAAAATTCAAATGCACCTAAGCCTACTTGTTTGTTTAATCTTTTATTTTCCATTTACATTCTCAAAACAGGTTTATCATGCAAAACAATAATAAAAACATCACTATTAACATACAAATAAAACCTGTGCAGGTAAGTTGGAATGATGATTCTCTAATGCAGAGAACAACAGAATGGATCCTGTTTGGTAGAAATAATTAGCTTAAATTGGGAAGGAAGCCAATTTTAGGTATGTTGCAGTGGTTTCTAGATAGGACAACTACAGTGCTTTGCAGAAGTATTCACACACACACTGACATTTCCACATTTTGTTACATTAACATGAAATTAAAATGGACTGAATTGGAAATGTTGATCTATACAAGACATTAAACAATGTGAAGCTGTAAAATATTTTTATTGTGACACAAAAGTAAACAAAAACAAATTGGGATTTGTAGGTTATGTAAGTATTCACTCCTCTTGGTCTGACATAAGTTTAGTAAGCTTTGGTAGAACCCACTCCCCCTAGCAGCTACATTCTGTAAATAACAAGCAAAGCCACTTATGTGCTAGTGCCACATGATCATAGATTAAATGCATCTGTTTCCAGAAGCCTCCAAAGAAGAGAGCACATCCTAAGTCAGACAGCACATCTAAACAAACAACATTGTAAGCCCAAGGAGCTATCAAAACAACTCCACAATAAAGTTGTGCCAAAACACCTATCAGAGCTGTGTTGTTATTTTTTTAAAAAAACTTAAGTTTATCTCCCCAGAGCACTCTTAGTCCACTAATACAAATGGAATGAATATGGCTGAATTGTGACTGCCTAGTGAAGGCCATCCACCAAAACTAAGTGGTTGGGTAAGGAAAGCAATTAGTCAGAGAAACAACCAAGAAACTTCTATCAGGCAGCTGGAAAGATCTACTACTTAGCTGTCCCATAGATGGTTTCTCCTATCTATCAGTCAGATGCACCACAGTGTTGAAAAGAAAGACATTGGTGAAACAAACCCTTATCAGTAATGCCACTGTGATGTGGTGGTTAGTGCTGGATTGAGGACCCAGGAGATCCACATTTAGTCCCCACTCAGCCATGAAGCTTGCTGGGTGACCTTGGCTCACAGCCCCTCAGGTCAGCCCACCTCACAGGGTTGATGCTGGGAAGATAAAAGACAAGATATATAAGCCACTTTGGCTCCTCACAAGAGGAGAAATGATGGAATATAAATGCAATGTCATAACAATATCAAAGATATATAGGAATACAGCAAATGTGTAGTCATGGGTTGTCTGACCTGGTAAGACCAACATTGAACTTTTTGGTGTTCCTGCAAAACACTATGTCTGGCACAAGGCTAATAGTGAGAACACCATCCCTGCAGTGAAGCTTGGTGGTGGCAGCATGGGACTGGGAAACTGGACAGGATTGAGGGCAAGATGGATGCAGCCAGAAAAAGCAATTCTAGAGGAAAACCTGCCTCAGTCTGCAAGGGACCTGGGTATGTGAGGGTGGCTTACCATCCAGCAGGATAATGACCCTAAACTGGAATGTTACTGGAATGGTCTAAAAATTAAGAACATAAATGTCTTAGAATGGCTTCATCAAAGCCCAGACCTCAAGCCAACTAAGAATCTGTGGTAAGACTTGGAAATTGCTCCCATCCGACCTCAAAGAGCTGGAGTAGTTTTACTTGGAATAAACAGTGCAGGATTCAGATGCACAAAGCTGACAGATACTGAGGAATACTCACAGCTGGAATTCTTTTCAAAGGTGCTTCTACTGTGTATTGAGTTGGTGTGAGGGGTAGGGATGAATACTTATGCAACCAACAGATACAAGTTCACTTTTGATTACTGTATTTCAAGTGGTAACAATGCCAGTTCAATCAGTTTCAATTCTAGGCTGTAACACAACAAAGTGTTTAAAAAAAATCAAAGGAATGTGAATACTTCTTCTGCAATGCAGTATATTGCTAAAATAGCTGCTCTGAACTTGGTGAAGGAAATGTAAGATAAAAACATAATGAATATGATAATACTTTATATGATGTCCACATTAGTATCTACCTTCCAATTTATTTATTTATTTTCATTTATTCATTAATTGCAAACTGTTCTGCCTGGTGACAAAAAAGAGATAAATTAACCATTCTTGCTGGGTTTGCAGATTTGTCAAGTAGTTTTTGGTTTTGTTTTTAAAGTCATTTCCCCCCTCCCACTGCTTTCTCTGTAGTTTCTACCAGTGCCGGAATTGATGCCTTTCCGTTTGACTCGCCAGTTCATTAATTTGATGTTACCCATGAAAGAATCAGGTCTTGTTTGCAGTGTGATGGTGCATTCCTTAAAAGCTTATCGTGTAGATCAAGACATTCTTATTAATACGATGGATATATTTGTGAAGGAGCCTTCCTTGGATTGGAAAGTAGGTCACCTTTTTTGTTATTTCTGGTGAATCTGAACAAACGAAGATAAACAGTTTCATAGATTCCTATAACAGAGAGAATGGCTAGATGACCTGTCAAATTCTTATTTAGTCATTACTGACTATACTTGCAGCTTTCCAATCTTAGGTTGCATTCTGCTTGTGGAAATAAAGCCTTGCCTTAACGAATGCATAACCCAGTTTACATGTCATGGTTGCAATTCCTAGATTATTATTAACCCAGGAAGTGCAAAGGATGAGTACACAAGTCATTAGTCTTTTTAGTTAACAACCCAAGAATGCCCTGCTCTCCTGGGTGGTTTCATGACATGCAAACCTGGAAATTTTAGGTTGTTTATTGATTAAATGATCCAAATTTAAATCATTAACAAGCCATGGGTTAACTCTGGGTTGTTTAACCCATAAACAGTCCAGATTTTCAAGGTTTACACATTATGAAATTAAAAGAAGTAATGGTTCAAATGCTCTGCTTGTCCCAAGCAATTAAACAGGAACATGGAAACAGCACCTATATTTTAGCATAATTACTTCTCTGGTTAATTAACTGATAAAATTGCAATCTCCTTATTAAAAACCTAAACAATAGTAAAACTTTTCTTCATTATTCTTTTTCTTTTGTTTTTTAAACCAACTTATAATGAAACTATTGCATGCATGCACCAAATCATAACACTATTGTATAAACACACTAACATTCAAAATTAAAGTATCAGTTTAAGTATGACATTTAAATCTTGTACTATGCTTATATGGTTAGTAACTCAAGTTAAGTGAGAAATGTGTATTGGGATGTTTTGGAGATTGCAAGGCAATATTTAATGGGTGTGTATATTAACTTCTTCCCATCAGAATTTGGAACTTAAACAGTTGAAAAAAGGAGGCACGTGGACAAAGGAGATTAACACAGGCAACGTGAATTGGTACCCCCTCCAAAAAGTAGATTTTGCAAGAAGGAAATTAGCAGGTGCTAATCCAGCTGTGATCACCAGGTAAACTGTTAGCTATTCTGAAATTTTCATTGGGCAGATTTGCAAAACGAACAAAAATCTAAGTACAGTTGATGCATGCATGTTTGTCTCTTGATAATTGCAGCATGAGGTCATTTCATGCATCTCAGCCCTCATAAATTACCAGTGACCATACTTTTGTCCTACCTCACATCTTTTCAAACATGATACTTTCAGTAGAGTAATTTCTCATTTTCCCTTACAGTTCATAGATTAATGAAGTATCAGGTGATAACAGACCAAGTGTTCCAATGAATTTGCAAATATTCTTTCAGTTGTCCATAGTAACTTTACCTTTTTCACAGTTGGCACTTACATTGGATCCAAGTGGGGCTAAATTTCATTCTATTTGTATTTGCTAACCATTGAATGAATGATAAGATCACAGCCTGAAATTGGGAAAAAAATTTACAGTCTGATTTGCATTGTAATCAAAATCTTTGAATGGTTAGTGCATAAAATGGCTATAGACTCAGGTCCTGTGACTGTAGAAGCCCCATTCAGAGCCATCAAGAACAAATCTAGGATAGAGTCTGTACTACAAGAATCTCTTCACTGTTTTAATGTATGTTAGAGCTGAGAGAGAGAGAATTTGAAGGATTGCCGATATATCAAACCTGACCACCTGAGTACAGAAGCAGCATGTGTGCTAAACGGTGTCATTGTGCTTTTACTGTCATCTTTTTTCAAGTGATGAATTGAAGCTGGGCCATGAGAAATCATCTGCCTACAGAGATTATGTATCTGTAGCACGAGGAAGCAAAGAATATAACATTCGAGCCAGAGAACCAGAGGATGGACTTTCAGAGGAAGCGCAAGTGAAGTGCCTTATAGACCAAGCCACAGACCCAAATATCCTTGGCAGAGTTTGGGAAGGATGGGAGTCCTGGATGTGAAAGATAAAGACATCACCAAAATGAAATTCTTTGTTGGTGCCCGTGCAAGCAGGTTGCTACTACTTGGAAGGTGAAAACCAGTTGGATTTCGTATTATTTAAATAGTAATTGGTATGTAGGAAAGTTGTGATGTACTAACACTTTTATAATTAAATATTGCTGACATTAAGGAAGAAAATCTAACAGTGCCTTCGAAAAACCTAGTAGAAAAAGCCAGTGAAAATAAGTGGATTGTACTAGACATATCTTTGATGAGCTGGATTACAGGGATTGCATATTACCTATGAAGTGAAAACATTATGCTAGATTTGCTTACCTAACTAGTATAACAACAAAATAAGAATAAAAACACATGTAAGATTGCCCCTTTCCTTCCATGAGCAGAAAAAATAAAGTTGTGGCTATGCAGTGCACAGGTGAGGAGCTGCAATCATGTGTGAATATACTATTCCAGCATTACACTGCAAGGCTGAGTGGCCTGCTTGCATGAAAGCAGCAACTGGTCTGATTTAGTCAGTCAAAGAAACATGAACACCTGCTCTAAGGTTGAATACAGGCTGATCTGAAGCTTACAATTCTGTCTTTGTGTGCGCGCGTGTGGTAATTCAATTAAACACTAGTAAACTTAACTTCCTATGGTCTTTGTTAGTACTTCATTATTATGGCCAAAGTTTCTCTACCATGAAAAGCTTTTCCTTCCAACTAGGCAAAACTAAAGGCAGTGAAGCTGAAAGCAGAAAATAGCAATATAATTCTGTTGCTCCAGGTCTTGGTAAACTCTGCCTCTGGAGCATTAGGGAATGTCTGATATAGGGACATTTCTAAAAAAAAAGTTACTAAACCTATTTTAGAAGAAATCTTCTGTTGAGTCTTTCATGATTAGTGCATGTCATGGGACGTCTCTTAAAAACTGCACATGGAATTGCGTCTGTGCTGAAGTTTGTTTCAGGTTGTGTTTGCAGAAGAAAGAGAAGGAAAGGGCAGATGCTTTTAGGGTTGAAAAGCATGAAACAAATATCCTCAAGATTAGTGCAGCATTTTCAACAAATTCGTTTGAAGAACTTCTCTAAATCACCTTTAAAAAACATGGAGTACTATTTCCTCTGCTGGAATTTCATCAGGTATTTTGAGAACAAAGAAATGTAAGCCCCCATTGTGAACATACTAATTAAATTTGCTTCTATGAGTGTTTTGTTTCCACTTGAAAAGCCTAGAAAAAACAGCTGTGCAGTTGTTGGGTTTTTTCCCCTTGTATACCTTTATCATAAAGGTGTTGCCATGGTTTGAGAATGACATTCTCAATTCTAAAATACTCATACTGTAAATAGAAGTTCAAGTTGCATGGAAAGCTGCAGTGACAACCACAAATTAGACATCAGCCTCATGTGAGCTGCTAGCTTTTTGCTCTTTTCTTCACATACAGAGCACTTTGACCTGTAGGCTTGGAGGGTAAAGTTCCAAGTTTATAATTTAACCAGGTTCTTAATCTTAATGCATGACTCGCAGCCTTTTAGTAAGGAACTCCTGTGGATGTGACATTTCTATTCTTACACTGCTAGTCATCTTTTATTTCAATAGCAAATTCACGTTTCCTTATGTAGTCAAAATGAGGAAAAGAGGAAACTGAGAAAAACTAGTAGGCTTAGGGGAGCCCTAGAATTGCAGAAGTACCTTCTGCAAAACAAACACACACACACCCTTGAAAGAATTGAATGGACATCAAAACAGTTAAAGAGGACTGTATACCTCCAGAATGCTGGCTGGCTTCTGGGGAAGAAAATGGGCAAGTGGGCAGGAGTAAAGGGAGTGACATATTATATCCTAGAAGAGGGTACGGGTGGAATTCTAAACAGGATTACTTCACACTGCAACTGTAACAGTGACCCAAGCGTCATCCAAAAAGAAAGCAATTGTTTCCCTAAGGTAAGTACACAGATGCATATAAATGCATAAAGGGGATTGTCTTCATAACTCTAACATAGTATAGTAAGCATTTGGAAGAGGGGAGGAATTACAGCTAAGTATGAGCAAGTTATCCTTACTATACTTATACAGGAATACAGGGTTGTATTTTGGAAGTGGGGAAGAATTCACTGAAATGCTTTGTGCTGGAGCCCACTTGTATGCATAATATTTGATTGTACAGCATGCTAAAATCAGCACGGTGTCACTCAGGCTTAAGGGTTGTGAGGGCAGAGATGTCTGATGAGCATTACTGAGGGTGTGGGGAAGACATCTAACATCCTCATTGTTACTTGAGGAGGCAGAGCTTCCCGTTTACCCCACCAACCAATAAGAATCCACCAATTCACATACTGCTCCCTCACAAAGGGAAAAGTGAAAGCAAGAAAATGCAGAAGAGCTTACCAGTGTTCTAGGGTATGAAAGACTAATAAGGTTGTTCTTTAAGCCAAATTCCTATGCCAGATGCAAATACAGGTATTCAACTTACAACCATGATGTATATTCAGGGTTTTAGTCCGATACAGAAATCATATAATAAGCCTCAAGACCAGAGTTCATCAAATGCTAATACTGCATGAAGTGGATGGGTAGACTACTTAGTTCAAAAATAGCAGAAATGGAAATAGGCCTACTGTGCTCTAACTCTTTAGAGGTGGTAGGCTTTATTTTGTTAGAATATTGTCCAAATTAATGCTTTAAATACTTGAAATAACATATTACTATCTGAATATCAAGCCACTATTAATCATGCATTCCTAGAGATAAAATGGTGTTTTTATGGTAGAAAGGATAATTAACTCTGTCTAAACTTACTTTAATGTAGTATCCACTATATTTAAGCTATATTGCTGTGTAAAATAGCAAACTTTAAGTTCCTTTCCAAATTACTGTTTTAGTGCCTTTCCAAACACAGAAAACTAGGGTTACAATTTAATGGATAGTTTACACTTTAAGATTAATAAATAGTGGCAAAGAAACAGTAGTGATCTGCTTGCTGACTTACTACCAAGACCACTAAAGTTGGCAGAAACCACAGAGAGGGGAGAAATAGAATAAATGCACAATGGGTTGGGGTCTTCCCAATTGGGTCTCACTCTTTCTCATGCTCTAGAAGGAGATAGTTGCTGCATTTTTAGCCCTTTCTGAACTGCCCAGAACATTCTTAGCCACAGTTGCTGGGCACTGGATCCTCTTTCCCTACAGCAGCACCTTGTACATAGAGGTAGAGGATTTGAATTCAGAAAACTGTTTTTATACATTGATCAGGACCTATTGGATCATGACCAATAAATTGTATTTAGATATGTATAGTTGAGTGAACTGATTTTTCTGCCTTAGTCACACATGAGGTGGCATGTTCTACATGTACATCTTTAAGAAATTAATAGTATATCAGCATTAATTTTGATTTTTCAGTCTAAACTAGCTATATGAACACTGAAAACTGTCTTATGTGAGTTCTGGCCAATTGTCTGTCTAGCTCGGTATTGCTGACACTGGCTGGCTCTCCAGGGTTTCAAGCAAAGGCCTTTCCTCAGCTAGATTGAAGCTAGAACTTTTGGCATTTAAGGCATGTAATCCAGAGCCCCCCTTCTTTAGCAGGCCTGCCAGTCCTTGCTAGACCCCATCTCCTATCAGCCTCATCCAACATGACTAATGTTCAGGATTGATGGGGATTGCATGTCATTGTACTTGGTTTTCAACCACTTTATATCTTTCTGCAAAGCACAGACTCTTTGAAATCACAAGTGCCAAGTCTATGGGGGAGGGGGATCAGACAACAGCTGCTGCCAGAAGAGTGTCAGCCTTTCCAGAATCCAAGAACCAACAAGGAGGTTGCTTTCCTTTAGCTTTTCAGAAGCTGGCGGAATCTGAATGGGCTCCCCTGCAACACAGAAAGCGCATTAATGTAGCACAATCTTGCCATGTTTTCTGGAAAGCTGAGCCAATGGTAGCAGCTCCCTCCCAACACACAGACACCCCTAAAGTAAGAGCGCCTTGTTATCTCAGCTTTCCAGTAATACATAAACTCCTATCCCGAAACCTACATAGGTTAACAGTCTTAACAGCACTCACTGGCTTCTTTTGAATTCCTATCCACTGTGTCACTCAGACTCCTATTTTCTAAGGTGGCTTCCTTATAGCTCTCTCTTCAGCCAGAAGGGTTTCTGAGCTGCTATTTCTGAAACCATCTCTGTCTTCACCTGTGATATTCAGATTTGACCCTTCCTTCATATCAGAAATGCATTCTATGTTTCATCCATCTCAGGAATTCATTCCCCCATCTTTTTGTCTGAATCTGAGATGCTATGACATAAATTAGATGTCCACAGGACTCCAAAAGTAGAAATTTGACATTCCAGTCTCCTCACACCATAAGGTCCATTCACTTATGGAATGATGGAGGCATCCAACCACATTCTTCAACTGGCATATACCTCAGGATAGTATGCCCCTAATCTGTGACTTGGCTCCTCTGAGGAAGCATCTATCCTCCTTTGCCTCTTACAGTACTCTCCTCATACTTACTGCTTTGCTTCTTTTCTCTTTGCTTGACAATTGAAGGAACTAAGTTGGAGCTAGGAGAAGCAATTCTCAAAAGATCATAACCCCTGCCTTCTTGGACAGTAACAAGGAGACAACCAAGGGTTGTTGCTTTTTTGACACACACATGCTTTCAGAAAATACATAGAAATCAAGTTATTAACATTCTTTTAACAATAAATGCTGTGTAAAACTACTTTCATTTTTAAAACCAAATTGAGTTTAGACAATACATCTTTCTGCATTCTTTACGGCACTTTACCTGAGAGTTTGGACTGCTTAGACTTCATTTGAGCTGTTTCTTACTGCTTTTTCCTTGAAAAAACAACTTTGCAAAGTTAGCGCTATGTGATAATATATCCAACATCAAATCAGGATAATGTCTTGGGTCCATTCTACATGTTATCACCTTGATTTTATTTATTTGGTAGTGGCTACAGAATGACCTATTACTTCAGATGCTGTAAACTTAAGAACATGATCTGGAACATAAATGTATGTGCAATATTCAGCCGGAAGGGGGCAATGCTTCAATAGCTATCAGTGGATATTTGCCACAAGTACATACAAAAGCAGCTGCAGAGGGAAAACTGGGTAGGGCAAAGCAAGTGAAAAATATGCCCCCATTACAACATGTTCTTTAAGTTGTACTAGTCCTATCTCAAGGATTGGTGGGGCCAGTCCAAATCTGTGCTCTTTTTCTAATCGATCACATAAGGTGGGGATGTGAATCACCTTGCAAGATGGTTCCGTTTTAAAATTACTTTTAAACAACTCTCACAGCTGCTTCTGATATGCATTTTACGCTAAATGCATGGCAATACAACTTTCAGAACAGCAAGATGCCATGTCCAGCTTTCAAAACTGCAACTTCAAAAGCCAGTGTGATCCAGTCAGTGATCAGGCTGTGAAACCAAGGTTCAAACATCGCTTCGGCCTCAAGCTCACGATTTAGGCATAGGGAAGGAAGTTCCAACAAGGTTAACAGTTTGAAATGTTAAGACAGCTCCTAAAAGGAATCGGAGGACTGGCATGTGGCAAGCAAAAGGAAAACGCCTGACACTGCCTCTCCCGAAGCTGTCCCCCACCACACAACTTCCCTAAAACGATGACAGCTCTTGACGTGTGACTGACATCAGTAACGCCAAAGCGAAGAGGCTGGGTGGTCATCAAGAACGGGCCCTCCTTTCTCTCCGCCTACAAACCCGGCCACGGAGAAAGGGACATCCCAAGGAGCAGCACAGAAAGGCTCCTCCGCGAATCATGCTGTCTCCTTTTCTCTGGTACCCAAACTGATAAGCTTTTGGCTCGTGCCCCAGTGCGCGGCAGGGGATATACGTTTCACGTGCCCGCGCCATTGAGCGCGCACTAGCTTGCCTGCAGGGCTGCCTCCTCCTCCTCCTCCAGTCAGCCCACCTCCCAGCTTAGGGAATCCGTTTCCAGGACGGGAACGAGAAGAGCGGGGTATTCTCCTCCAAAGTTTGCAGCAGGCGCCACTAATACTGCAAGAGGGCCCTTCCCGTCAAGAGCAGCCCTCGCCTTGTGGGCGCGCGCGCGCGCGCGCATTTCCGCCTGGGGGGCGCCCCCGGTAGGGCGGCTGCTGGGAAGGAGGAAGCGAAGCTCCCAAGTCGCAGGATCAAAGGTAGAGAAGCAGCAGCGGAGAAATTGGGGCTTAGCACGCCCCGCCCAGGCCAGTCCCGGATGGCTGCGAGTACACCCGCCGCCCCTTGGCAGCGCGACTCTGCCCACCCCCGCCCTCTCCCGGGGCTTCTCCCGCAACACCCTTCCGCCGTCACAGGGCGCAGGAGGTGGGGCCCCAGTTGTGCATATAAAGGGCCGAGGCGGCCGCTCACCGCCAGGTTTTCCCTTCCACGGGCACACGTGCCGCCTAGGACGGGGGTGACTTGCTTGTCGTCGAAGCCGCGCGTGGCAGCCGCACGAACGACGAGGAAGGCGAGTAAGGGGGCAGACGGCGAGGGCTGCCAGGGCAACGTCCAAGCCCGGCCAGGTGAGGCGAGTCCCCCACCGGCGCGCACCTGAAGAGGGAGGGGCGATTTGACTGCAGCTCCCTGTCAGCTGCTCCGCGGCCCCGCACTCCCCTCGCCAGCGCCGAGCCCTCCCATGAGCGCCGTCACCCTGGACAGCCTGGATTCGCTGTCGTGCTACAGGAGCTGGTCGCTGGAACCCACCAACTTCTACGACGCCAAGGTGGGCGAGGGCGGCGGCGGCGGCCTGAGCCCCTCGTGCAAGCCGGGCAGCATGAGTGTGGCCGCCGTCGAGGAGGCCGGCGTGGTCGCCTCCGCCCCGAGCAGCGGCAGCCGCGACCTGGCCGAGCTGAGCGCCGCCGCACCGGCCATGTACGAGGACGAGAGCGCCATCGACTTCAGTTCCTACATCGACTCCATGGCGGCCGTGCCCAACCTGGAGCTGTGCAACGACGAGCTCTTCGCGGACCTCTTCAATAGCAACCACAAGGGCGGCGAGCGCGGCGCCGGCGGCGCGTACGGGGACTACCTGCCGCCGCCCCCGCCGCAGCACACGTCCAGGGGCAGCGCCTTGGCCAGCCTGCTGCACGCCAGCGTCCCGCCGGGCCCGCTCCGGGGCGCCGTCAAGCAGGAACCCGAGTGGGGCGACGAGGCATCCGGGTCGGGCTCGCTGCTGCCCTCGCAGATCGCCACCTGCGCCCAGACCGTCGTCAACCTCAACGGACAGCCCACGCCACCTACCTCTCCGGAGCCGCCGGGCAGCGCCTCGCCGTCCAGCTACAGCAGCCGCTCGTCCGCCTCGTCGTCGTCGGGCGGGAAGGAGCGGGCGGCGAAGAAGTGCGTGGATCGGTTCAGCCCGGAGTACCGGCAGCGGCGGGAGCGCAACAACATCGCCGTGCGCAAGAGCCGTGACAAAGCCAAGCGTCGCAACCAGGAGATGCAGCAGAAGCTGGTGGAGCTCTCCTCCGAGAACGAGAGGCTGCACAAGAAGATCGACCAGCTCACCCGGGACTTAAACAGCCTCCGACACTTCTTTAAACAGCTGCCGAGTGCCACTTTCCTGCAGGCCTCCGCGGCGACGGACTGCCGGTAACCGGCTGCAGAGGGAGCCACCGCGCCTGCCTATGCAAGAGACTTTGAACTTCTCCAGGAATACCTCACAGAGAGCCGCACAGACTGCAGCGGGGGCTGCGGGGGAGGGAGCGGGGAGGGGGGGCAGAGCTGCTGCCTGCGCCCGGAGACGGTGCCAAGGTGCGCGAAGGAGCCGAGCGGGGAGGGGGCGAGCCCCGAGCGCTCGCGGCTGCTTCCCTCCCAAGGAAGGAGAAACGTGGGTCGCAGGGCGAGAAAGGCACACACCGTGAAAACGTGTTGGCTTTCACCTGTCTTTTCTGAATGGGCTAAGCTTGGGTCTTTAACCATAAAACTTGCCAAAGGGGTGGGGGGGTGTTAAAGCTAAATGTCTCTTTCTTCCTAAATTATTTTTGTAATGATAGTTTTGTTTTTGTGTGTTTTTTCTACATCTTAGTCATATTGATGCAGCTACGGTACTTTGTAAGAAACAAAATGATTTTCAAACTCCTAAAACACTTTATTGTAAACAGCAAGAAAAAAATAGACTGAGCATGCTGAAACATTTATATAAATTTTTACAGCATTTCTAAAAATAAAAAACTTGAAATTTACTTTGGCTTTGTATTTGATGTGAAGGGGGCATATACTGATAAATGTGATCAATATTTGTTAAATAGTCAGTTACACAGTTAAGGGGTACTATTAAAGTGGGAATTCAAGTTGATTATAGCCACATAAATGGTTAACTACAAAAACATACTGGTTGCAGCTTTTTACCATCCTGAAAGTGTGGATTCCACCAAGGACCCAACAACTGAAAGGAGACTGTAATTCTATATCCACTTACTTGGAAGTCAGCCCTATTAAATGTGGGACTTTTAAGACTGTGGCTTTAATAGAAGCTGAGCTTGTCTTTGAAAAGTACAGTTGCAAGTTTATAAAACTGATCAGGTACAGGAAGTTAATATATCTGGATATGCTGTTCAAAAAAAAAGTATGCTTATTTTGAAGGATAAATGCACTTACAGATATCCATACTTATCAAAATTACTAATTTAAAAAAGTATGTGTACAAACATTCTCTTTACAGTACAGGGCAAAATCGCAGTGCAAAGTTAGAAAATAGTTTTTGCAGGAGATTAATGGGCCCTAGAAATAATTCTAGGTAATATACATTTTGAATGTGAAGACAAACAATAGCCTAAGCCTGAATGGCGTTAATCTGCAGGGGAAAGCATATCCACCCCCCACCAAAGGGGGGGTACTTCTATTTGAGACACAAGTACATCATGAGAGGGTAGCTGCTGATAAAGAACATTTTTGCTCCATAGCTGTGCCACTGAGAAGCTTTGCAACATACTTTACAAAGTCCTTTCAGGAATTACCTGCAATTAATCACAGACCACACACATATTTTGCTACATATGTAGCAAATTATGCCCTGGGAAGTTGTGACAACTGCAGCCTCCAAATCCATGCATACATAGCAAGACACAAAAATGGATCCAGGATCCTTGGATAGAAATTCTCCCCTCACAAACATGCTTCCAACCTGACTTTCCAAGATGACAATTCTCCCTTGAACTTCTGCTCAACCCATTCCACATAACTATCCAACCCACTGTAGAATTTTTGGGGAGCGGGGCTGCCATAAGGAGAATTACGTGAGGAAGAACACTTTAGCCAGCCATCTAAGCATACCTAACTCTGGATCCAATGGTATTCCGATAGCACAGTTATGGAAAGTTTGTTTAAGATAATAAACTTCATCCCTCATCAGGGCATCTCCAACACTGCTTCAAAAGTCTTTTGTTTTTTGCTGTCCACAGAAAAGATGAAGGACTTAGATTTCATACTACTCATTGGCTTAAAGCCACAATCACTCAGTCCATTTATTGTTTTTAAAGGTAGAATTAGCTAGTCACACAATGTAAAATATAGCCACTGTTTTCAAACAAACAAACAAAGTTTGGAATCTGAGGCATGCATATTTCGAAAGACCTGTGTTTATTGTGTGATTACCCTATCTCTCCAGCCCCTGAACTCTAAATACAAAAGCCAGCAGGGAAGGGAATATTTCATGCAAGCAATCCAATAGATGCCAAAGCTTCCTTTCTCTTTAAAAGAAAACCATCTCTACAGTGTACACATATGGGACTTTGAATCACAGCTATTATAATGAAGTCAGTCCAGCTAATCTGATTGTTTCATCTTTCATTTCTAGGATTTGGCTTTTTTAGGGAGGGTGGGGCTAGTGTACCAAATAAAAGATTAAATCCTGATTTAGTCATACTCTGAGCGAACCAATTGAAATCAATGGGACCTAGGCTACTCATTAATAATTCCCACTGGTTTCAACCAATCTACTTGAAGTCTGATTAAATCTGAATCAAACCAAAAGATTCATAGTTCCTTAATGGAATCTATTCCAGCCGTATCTGTAAACCCAAAGTTAATTTAAAAATACTTTTCATATTAAATATAATTATTCCAAAGGACTTATCTTGTTCTTTTAATTATACTGAATAATACAGCAGTTAGGATTTTTAAAAGAAGATACAATAGCCAAGTATTTCTATATTTAGACAATGATTAACTCTGTACATATGCCCTTGGCACCCTTTACCACATCAGCAGAAAGTAAAACTTCATTTTAACTTTTTATAA
The DNA here is from genome assembly GCF_004798865.1 of Varanus komodoensis. Lineage (NCBI taxonomy): Eukaryota > Metazoa > Chordata > Lepidosauria > Squamata > Varanidae > Varanus > Varanus komodoensis. The sequence continues at coordinate 20,172,575 of NW_025335438.1, forward strand.
TGCTTATCTGAAATTAGTAAAAAAAAAACCTTATTAACTGTTTAATTATTCCATAAGACATACTGCATTTCAACAGATTTTATTTAGCAAATTATTGCAATTGATTGTTATTAGATTAATAATCACAGTTAGTCTTAACTGCATTTAGCACAAAACAATTTTATAAACCTTTTCAACAAACACAATTGTTTTAACATCTAGTTATTTTTAAAAGCCCCTGGGACCTTATTTCAATAATTAATGTTCAGAGCAAGGAAAAATGTGGACTTCTGCATTTCAGTGCTCTGAAAATTACTTCTGGATGACCAGAAGCACACAACAGGAACAAACCAGCCAAAGGTAAGCATTTGGAAGTTCCACTGATGTCAGTAGGAGAGATTTCAGCACTAGCGTTTTAAATTCTTTCACTGAAATAAATGAAAGTTGAATATGCTTAATGCTGCTTGGCACATGCACAATATGAATCTTCAAAGTATTAGCAGGTACAGTTTATTAGCAGAATCACCTCCCAAAAACTATTGCTTGCATTATACATCATTTACAAGCATAGTTCACAACTAACTATACTTCAGGCTAGCAGATAGCATTCCTTTAGTTTTTCCTGTGTCTGGGAGAACAATTTCTTCCAGTCCAACACAGCTAGCTGGGTATCGAACTACAGACTGGACATAACAATATAAAGTCCCCACCTCCTGTCCCAGCAAACTCTTCACTCCATAACTCTGTAAAAATAAAGGATATTCAGTAAAATAACAATCTCATACCTTTTGCCCTGTTAGTATATAGATAAACATATTCCATAAAAGGTGCTTTTCAAGTAAACATTTCTTTGTTTTTTGTTTTTCTGCTCTAAAACCAAAGCTGCTTGTCTATGTGAATGCTTACAAAAAATAACAACTTTGTACTATTTGTATTGACATGAATGTTTTACAAATTTATGTATCTTTTTACAAAAATAACCACTTCAAGAAATACATTTGAATAAAGAAAAACTGAGTATTAAGGGATATTTTTAGTTAATTAATGCTGCAATTCTGTACACACTTACATGGGAAAATTGAATTCAATGGGACTTAGTAGAAATGCAAAGGATTGTGCTATCAGTGTACTATTTACATGAAAATTAAACTGATCATAAAAATATTGTCTAGAGCAGGAGTCTCAAACTCGCGGATCGCGGGCCAATTGCTGGGACAGGCGGGGCACGGGGGAGGGGCCCTATGGCCTTCAAAGCGCCAGCAGCACCTGGGCCGGCCGTGGGATGAGCGACCCACCACCACCGCGGTGGTGGAATACTTGATGCAGCCCAGCCTCACCCAGACTCTACTTCCAGCGGCCCCCAGGTAAGTTGAGTTTGAGACGCCTGGTCTAGAGACATTCCAGCATCCAACAGATATGTAAACCAAGAGATAACACACTTGGTATTCATGTTTTACACAGATACAGATGCTTCTACTGATGTTTCAATAAACCTATCAATTGTACAGATTAATTTGGAACTTGAAACTGTATATGACTTGACTTGCATTTGAATGCCATCTCTAAGCTAGAATTATGGCATTTCAGTATCTAATGTATTTTAAGTATACATACCCCATGGTCAGTTGGAGAAGACTCCAGGAGTGAAGAAAAGGTCCTTTGTAGCAGCTGATATTACACAATAAATGACAAAATAACATTCAGTTTTATGTATTCTTCGCCCACATTAAAAGTAGTAACATTTGATAAAAATCAAAAATCCATTCCTATAGTCATTTGTCCTCTTACAATGCAGCCACACCGCAATCAGATTGTGTCCCTAAAGGTATGCACGTCCCACAAGTTGCTATATTGTATATTTCATAACTTGATAGGAAAAGTTGTCCAGGATTTCATGATCCCTAACAAAGAAGATTCCCTACATTTAAAATGTTAAGGGATGGTGGAAATGTCTAAGAGAAGAGCTAATGTGCTGTAGTGAGTTGATCATTTGGTTAGACATGGATAGAGATTAAAATCTATGCTAACAGGTGGCTATTTGGGAAGTTACTATGTTTAACTTAGATGAAGGTTGTTCATAAAACATTATTCATTTCAGAGTACAATTAAGTAACAGAGTCTGACTGCAACTCAACTATTATATGAACGTGTTTTTTTCTCATACCTTAACTTTTACTGTGGATAGTGGCAGGGATTGGCAATGCAGAAAGATTTCCAGATGGTTATTGAGAACTGGTGAAATTATAGCTTCACAGCACTGGCAACAGTAAAGTAATTCTCTGAAATCAATGAGAAAAGATTCATGTTATATATGTATCCCACATCAGACTTTTGTTTATCCATCTGACTGTATGAAAGTAACCAACATATGGTATTGAGTTTCCTGGTGTTTATTTTCGTTGTTAACTGGAAGAACTAATCTTTATATTCTCCCTGTCTGTCACAATCCTATAGAGAAATATGATGGAACAATATGTAACGTGGGAAACATGGGATTCCCAGCTCCATGTAAGATTGCACTACTAATGTCAAGGAAAGTGACAATTAGCAAAAGAAAGCAGACAGTACAAAGGGAGCCTGCCTTCTTCCACTTGCTTGGAAACACCCATCTTGGCCATTTTAAAAAACTGCTAGGCTCCAAGACTAGAACAAATCCAGCTTTGGAGAGAACTGGAAAGGGGGACAGGGCCACATTTACCTTGAAGAATTATGGGTTAGGGTTAGGGTGTGAAAGATTTAAGTACCCCATTAGCAGTAGTCCTGTCCTGTTCATCTCCTACTACATTCTTGTAAGCCAGAATCATATGTTTAGGAAACTTTATGCTGGATTTATTTAAAGCATTTTTACCTTGCTCTTCAATCAACAAGATTCCCAGAGTGACTTACACAATTTCAATAAAAACAAAATAATTCCTGCCCACATATTTAAATTGCTAAAAGACAAAAAGGAAAAAGGGATTGGGAAGGAAGAGGAAAACAAGCAAACCCAAGCTCCAAATTCTTGAAGTTACACAGTAGTTCTTATAATGACTGGCTGGAATAGGAATTGTTCAGGGATACAAGAAGCCTGATGGAGCTGATTTCTCAGGAAAGGCAATGGAATGGCATTGCTTATATCTCTCCATCTGCTGCATCCAGGCTGAATATATTATGGCCAAAATAGTTATAATGAAAAAGCTACTGTCATTTGCTTGTTCTGTGGAATATTCACTGCTGTATTTGGAACTTCTGTTCTTATGTACAGTGAACAACCATCGGTATGTCATTTCCTCTGAATCTGTTGATTCCTCTAAAAAATCTAATGGCACTGAATTATAGAAGCTGTGTGATGTATGAAGTAATTTCTTTGTTTTCTATTAATATATTATCAATTAATTTTGAAGCCAAAGACATCTATGCACAATATTATAAACTTCTGTCATGGTCCCATTCCACATTGAATCATACAATAGAAGAGTTGGAAGGGACCAAGTATGCCACTGAGTCCAAATGGCTGCTCCATGCAGGATTCCAGTTTAAAGCATCCCTAACAGATGGCTGTTCAGCTGCATCTTGAATGCTTCCAATATGGGAGAGACCACAACCTCCAAGGTAGTTGGTTCTATTGTCACAATGCTCTAACAGCTAAGATGTTTTTCCGGATGTTCAGCTGGAATCTGGGTTCATGTAACTTGAATCCATTACTTTGTTTCTTGCGCTCTGGGGTAATTAAAAATGATCCTGGCACTCTTCTGTGTGACAACCTTTCCAGTAGCTGAAGAGTGCTCTCATCACTTTCCTCAGTCCTCCCAAAGCTAAACATGCCCAGTTCCTCCAGTCTCTCCCCACACAGCTTTGTTTCCAGTCCTTTGATCATGATTGTTGCCCTCCACACAATTTTTTTCAGTTTATCTGCATCTTTCCTAAATTGTGGTGCACAGAACTGGACATAGTACTCAAGATGAGGCAAGTGGAGGAAATATTGTGACAAGTCTGACCAATCACAACTTAGCTCTCACTATCCAGCCTATTACATGGTGATAAAGCTGGCAAAAAGGAAGTATTTTGTCACCTCTGTTGCGTCCTTACACTGCTGTCCAGCTGAACTATTTCAGGGTCTCCTGAAATCTGGTTCATATAATGGAGCTCTAGAACCCATTGCGACTCACTGTGATGAATTTGCTATGCACTTCAAGGAAAAAAAATCTCAAATTCTCCATGAGTTGGATTCCACAGTTGTTTCAGTTCCATCTAGGGATGTGTCCAGAGCACCATCTCCTTTTGCTGCATGAGTCTCAGTTACTGTGGACCAAGGATGTGGACAAAGTGCTTGACTCTGACCATCCTACCACCTGGCCACTTGATCCTTGCCCATCATGGATCACTGGAAAATCAGAAGAGAGAGTTTGCCTCTGGCTCCAGGAGGCTGTGAACACCTCCTTGAAAGAAGGAATCATACCAGCCTCCTTTAAAAGGCCACTGTGATAAGACCTCTCTTTAAAAAGCTGAGCCAGGATCCAGAGATAGTTGCCAACTACTGACCAGTAGTGAACATTCCCTTTTTGAGCAAGGTATTGGAGCAAGTGATGGCCAGACAGCTCTAGGCACTCTTGGAGGAAGCAGATTATCTGGACCCATTTCAACTGGGTTTCAGGCCGAGACTTGGTTGCCCTGTACAATGACCTCTGTCAGGAGAGGGAAAGGATGAATGCAACCTTGATTCTTCTAGACCTCTCAGCAGCTTTTGACACTATCAATCATGGTATCCTGCTTGACAGGTTGGCCAGCATGAGAGACGGGAGCATTGCTTTGCTGTGGTTCCACTCCTATCTGGTGACCATATACAAAAGGTCATGCTGGTGGATAGCTTCTCTATACTATCCGCCATGCCGTTCAACATTTACATGAAACCACTGGGAGAGGTCATCAGGAGGTTTGGGCTGAGGTATACTAAGTGTCTACCTCTCACTCTACCTCTCATTTACATCAAATCCAGGTGAGGCAACCATTGGGCTTAACTGGTGTCTGAGTTCAATAATGGGCTGGATGAGGGCCAATAAACTAAAGACAGAAGTACTGTTAGTTGATGATCTGCCTGACAGACTAAATTATCATTGCCCTTGTCTTAGATGGGGTAGCACTTCCCCTAAAGGACAAGGTCTGCATCCTGGGAGTGTTCCTGGACCCCAAACTTCTATTGGAGTCTCAGGTAGACTCAGCTGCCACGAGTGTCTTTTTCCAGGTGCTGAATACAACAATGGCCTTATCTGAATAAGAGCTATGGTTACTCAGGCACTGGCAACACTAACTGGATCACTGTAATGCACTCTACATAGCACTGCCTTTAAGACAGTCTGAAGACTTCAACTGATCCAAATAGGGTTGCAGATCTGATGTCATGTATTAGTTTGCATAAATTACACTGGTTGCCAGTTGAAGCCCAAGCCCAATTTAAAGTGCTTGTTTTAATATAAAAAGCCCTAAACAACTTGGCACCTGGTTACTTGAAGGACTGCCTTTTCCCATATACTGCTACCTTCCCATTGAGTTCTGGGAATGAGATCCTTCTGAAAGAGCCACCTCTAAAAAAAAAAAAGTAAAAAGGATGGCAATTAGAAGGGTCTACTCAGTGGCTGCCGTCCACCTTTGGAATGGCCTGCCTCAAGAGGTCCACCTGGTGCTATTACTACTTTCATTTTGGTGCCAGGCAAAAACTCCTTATTCAAAGGTTTTTTGAAACCTGACTTTAACACCTGATTGCAAAGGCTCACTTTGCTATCAACAGGTTTCCCCCACCTTCTTCCTGCACATATATTCATTATTAATAAAAATGTTGGCAAGCACTGGTTCAGGCCTGAACTATGGTATCCCATTCATTACCTTTTCCCAGTTTCAGAAAGTGGCACTAATAAGCACTCATTCAGTCTGATTCTACAGCTAATGATGGATCCACCTAACAGGTGTTCCATCTAGCCCACTTTTAGGTAGTTTTGCTAATCAGGATAACATGCGACACTTTGTCAAAAGTTTTGCTGAAGTCAAGGTATATTATGTTCACAGCATTCCAACAGTCCACCAGGGAGGCTACCTGATCAAAACATGGTACCAGATTAGTATGGTAGCATTCATTCTTGACAAATACATGCTGGCTTCTAGTAAACACTACATTGTTTCCAGGGTGTTTGCAACTGAATGCTTTATGATCTGCTCCAGAATTCTCCAGGAGACTGATGTTAGACTGACTCATTTCCCATGGTCCTTCTTTTTCCCATCTTAAGATGAGGACAACATTAACCCTCTTCCAGTCATTCCACTTTACCCATCCTCCATGATTGATCAAAGACAGTAGTTTCAAGAACTCTTCTGCCAGTTCCTTTATTACTCTAGGATACAGTCCATGAGATCCTGGAGATCTGAACTCATTCAAAGTAATCAAGTGTTCCTTGATGTTCAATCTCAAGCTGCAATCTTGTTTGCACTTTCTCAGAAAAGTTATAAGACCCTTTTTTGGAGAAAACTTACTTTTTTTGGTCCAACCACCATTTCTTTCCTTTGTCTTGTACTATGCACATATCTGAAGGAGGGTTTTTTTGTTTTGTTTTTGGTTACTGTTGTTTTTAGCATCCCTTGCTAACCTCCTCTGATCCTGCCATCCCTGCAATTCTGTGTTAACTGCCTAAATTCTTCCTTTGTAGCTTGGCCTTCCTTACACTACCTATACATGTCATTTTTTCAGGTCATCTCTAAGCTTTTTGCAAAGACACATGGGCTTATTCTGTTGTTTTCTACTTATTTCCCTTTGTTGGACTTGTTTGCAACTGTATTTTTAGATTTTTTTAAAAAAATCCCACTAATCTAGATCTCCTCTTCTCACTAGAGTTACTTGTAATGGCAGGACCTTACTTACCACTGTTTTTTCATTAAAATTAGCTTTCCTAAAATCCAGAGTACATCTTTGGCTAAAATCACACTTTGCATCCTTTAGAATTTCTGCAATTGCCACTTCATCCACTAGGTTATCCCTGCTGGTTAGAATCAAGCCAAGCATAGCCTACCCTCTAGTTCCGTGGTGGTGAAACTACAGCACGCATGCCACAGTGGGCACGCAGAGCCCTCTCTGTGGGCACATGAGTCAAGTCACCCCAGCATTGCCCCAGCAGATGAGCATTGGATAACAGCAGACATAGGGGCCATGCGCATGCTTGGGAAGGAGTAGTGTGCCAGGCAATGATGTCACAAGCTGCAACAAACTAGCCGCGACTTGCCCGAGCTTTTGCATGGCGGATCAGTGCGCTGCCAAGGATATATATGTATTTGCTTGGACTGGCTGTGAGTTGTTTTTTTCTAAACTAAAACCTCATTTTTCAGGTTTTATTGTAGTGTTGGCACTTTGCGATAAATAAATGGGTTTTGGGTTGCAGTTTGGGCACCCAGTCTCTAAAAGGTTTACCATCATTGCTCTAGTTTCTTCCTTTACTTTCTGTAGGAGGTAAGTTATCAACAACAGAAATCAGGAATCTCTTGGAAGACTGTGATCAGCAGGGTTTGTCTCCAAACATACAGAAAAACTGAAGTCTCCCATTGGCACTACATCATCCTTGCAACATTGACAATCTGTTTTTCGAATGTTCACCTTCATCTTTTCCTTGACTGGGTGGTTAGTAATAGATTCCAAGCACCATGTTCCTTTAATTCTTTATCCCATTTATTTTAATCCAGATACTCTTGATCAGGCTACTAAGCTTGTCCTCCTATACTTCTGTGCAGAGATATATATCTGTAACATACTTGGTTAGGTGGTTAGAATATTAGACTGGGGACCTGGAAGATCCAGGTTCTAATCCCCACTTGGTCATGAAGCTCACTGGGTGATTTTGGGCCAGTCACTCACTCTCAGCCTAACCTACTTCACAAGGTTGTTGTGAAGGCAACATGGACATATATAAGGTGCCTTGGGTTCCTTGAAAGTGGAAAAAAGGCAGGATAAAAATGCAATGTCATTGTTGCCACCATCATCATCATCAAGTGTGACTCAACGTCCCTTCCATTCTTTCTGAACAAGTTACAGCCTTCAATCGCTGCATTCCAGGCATGGAAATAATCCCAACAAGTTTCCGTTACGCCTATGAAGTCGTATTTGTCCTCCTGTATTAAGAGTTCAAGTTCATGCTGTTTGTTTTCCATAATCTGTCCATGTGCTTTATATACTGTAGCTTTCTTCCTACATTTTTGAAATACTATTATTGAGCACTATTATAGCCACTACATAAGCCTTTGTCCATTGTTACCTCCAAGCTTACTTCTTCATCCCCTGCTGGATTCAGTTTAAAGCCCTCCTGATGAATTTCTTCTTCCTGCTGATGAACACATTTTTCCAGTCCCTTTGAGGTACAACCCATCACTTGCCAGCAGTCCATCTCTCAAGAACTGTAGCCCATAGTCTCAGAATCCAAATCTTTTGAGGCTACACCGCTTTTGTAGCCACACACACATTCAGTATATATTTCTTTCCCTTTCTATGTCTGTTCCATATACTGAAAGAATGAGTGAAAAAACTATCTGGGCCCCAAAGGCTTTCCGTTTCATTCCTAAAACTTCAAGGTCTGATGTGATTTCTTCAAAGCTCAACTTGGCAAGAGTAGGAGGGGAAACTTGTAAGTAGACTTTTAAGCATTGGCAACCCTTCAGTCGTATCTCAAATCCATTTTCCAGGGAGACAGCATGGGTCTTCCATCCCACAACCACTACTCTTCTCATCTTGTGTAGGCTTTGGTTTCACTGTCACTATTGACTAACCTTCAGATGCTTGCTTGCTGTTGAATGAAGTACCCTCTAGTTCTTCCTCTGCAGGCTACTCTCCAGTCTCATATTTAAGTACCTGAAAGTAGTTTCTTAGTCCCACTGCTTCTACTGGTGCAGAATGTCTTCTAGTTCTTTTGTTAACTGTCACCCTTCCCCAGGAGCTTCCCGTACTTCTTTCACCCTTATTACCATTCAAATACATACAGCTTTCTGTAGGGAGGCTTTACTCTGAGGCCACAAGTCATCCTGACAACTCATGGCTTGTTCTAGTTGTTCAAGTTACAATGGGTTGTTGTGTCCTCTGAACTTGGAAGATCAATTCCAGTGCGGGTTATAGAGAGTGGCACACACCCCTTTCCATTCCTAGTAGCCTCACACTTACAACTGCTAATGAGAGCCCCTACACTGATGTCCATTTGGCACTTCAGAGTGATGCTCAGTGGTTTACTAACTTATTTTTTCCAGCTAAGAAATCTGTGCAAATGTCTTCATAATTTCTGGGTTAATCTTCTAGAAGTATGCTGTATACAGCACTCTAATATATGTGGTGCCACATGGGTGATGTCCCTGTATGTTTCAGCTGTTCAAAAGGAGCAAAGTGCAATCAATAACAGATTGAAATGGACACACATGCTAATTTGTACATAGTAGCTGAGCAGTCTACTATGAAAATCACCAGTAAAGGGAGGCGGGTGGAAGTAGGTGCACCAAAAGGAAGTTCTCAGTGCCAGTCACATTTTCCACTCTTCCCTGGCTCCCCAGTCACTCCAGAAACAGGAGATATTTTCATGGTTCCTTTACAGACCACTTACTGCAGTTTCCTAACTCTAAAATACAAACCCTGAGAAGGTAGCTAAATAGCACAGAATGAATGGGTCCGCTTTGGGGGATACAGATGTTAGTCTCAGTGATAGTGTGGTGCCTCATCCTATTCTGCTCATCCCATTCTGCCTGTTCTAAGTGTCTTTTTTAATTGTTGGGAAATACATGCACATTTCATTACTAGAAAGTGGAGGGGAAATACAAGTTTCCCCTCCATTTACTTCTTAGACATAAAATCTGTGTATGTTTCTATTCTATTTACTTCCCAGTCATGAAATCTAAATATATTACCACTCTATTTCTTTCACAGCCATGTAATTTGCATATACTTCCCAGTCAAAAGAAATGCAATAATTTTCCAGATAGTTAAAAACAAACAGATGGAAAAAATGGAGCACCAGAAACTTATACTTGCTCCTACCCTTCTATCACAGCGGCTCTCATTCACTCTGTCTCATTCTCAGGGTCTTTTTTAAAGTACTTTTAGGCAACTACAGTAACTACATTCGCAAGTGCTTTGCAAAGTGGGGAGGAGAGAGTTAATATCTCCCCTTTCTGGAAGTGCTGAAAAGGTAGAGGGCATTAAGAACCATCAGTTCAATACTTGAAATGAAGGATGGCATTGTTAGGGGGGAGATATTGTTATCAGTCCCTATTTAGGGCATCTACCTTTTCCTTCTTTACTAGGGATTTTCAACTAATAGCTTTGCACTGTGTGCAAGTTTCCTTATATGCAGTCTTATCCTGTCAATTTTCATTTAAGTTACCAACTGCCCTTACCTCCCTTTGTGAGAGGTAAAACTTACACGGACATTTCCCAGGCCACACTACATATATCAGCTGTAAGTACACATTTCTAAATTGCAATGAAAGTAAACAAATTATGAACACAACTGCATAATTTCCTGGAGCTGAGTAAATACATTAAAAATAAAAAGAGATCCCCAATTATGCATTTTAGATACTCTGACTTGCGTTTCTTTTTTCCCCTTTAAAGCAGTGATGAATAGGAGTAGTGACTGGACCAGGAAGGGTGAGGCAAGATTGGTTCTGCTACAAAGGGCATTGAGATACTGGCTAGAGGACCAACAGGGGAAAAAGGAGAGAACAACACACAGTGAGCCTGACCGTCTGTCAGGTGTTTCATGGGTTATTCTGTGGACAATTAACTCACTATGGCTTATGAGATGGCCCCCGAGATCGGCAGCAGAAGCCCTCCTCCAGGAACGATATTAGGAGGCAGAGCACCTGGAAGAGGGCCTTCTCTGCGGTGGCGCCCCATCTATGGAATGTGCTCCCCAGAGAGGTCTGCCTGGCACCGTCATTATATGTTTTTCAGTGCCAGGTTAAGACCTTTTTATTTCATCAATATTTTAATAAGCTTTAATATTGTATTTTAATATTATATTTTAACTGCAGACAGAGTGGGTTGATTTATGTTGATTTTTATGTTAATATTTTGTTATAATTTATGTATATTTATTTGTATTTTATTTATGTAAGCCGTCCTGAGGCTTTTGCAATAGGACGGCATATAAATATCACAAACAAACAAACAAATATTTACAGGGTGGCTTAACAAGTTGCATCAAACAACCCAGAGGAAAGATTAAAATGTAAACTATTTCTGCCTTCCATAATTTGTCTGAAGAATTTTCTTTTCCTCTGGACAACATTAAAGACAATGTTGTTGCAATATCCTGATCAAAATTAGATAGGGTTACAGGCTGCAAATTGTCCAAGTTTGCATTGAAGGATCTCTAGCTTTATTCCATTACTTCTGAATTTCCATCTGGCCTTTGATTACAAACTCTGTCAAAAGGTTTTTGAGACTCCAAATACACATGCTGATATGATCATCCTTATCTAAATTCTAGCTAACAAATGCATGTTCTTACCTGTTTTGTGGATGCCACTTTATTTTTCCACTGCCACACCTGTTACATGTAGGGCAGGAAAAAGCAGTCCTCTCATTAATGCCAGCAATAGTGCCTGAAGAAATAGCAAAATGTTTGCATGGACTTAATAGGCAGTAATGATGATCATCACCTTTAATATTTTGTCTATTTGTTTTCAACACAGTATGGCTTTTTTCTTCTCTGCAGAAAGCTGTGTGTACATATGTGTATGCACATTTAAAAACAAATGAAAACTGAAGAGGAATAATTTCAGCTATAGTATTACTTCATCTTTATATTTATATCCTGCCTTTTTCCTTCCAAGGAACCCAAGCTGGCTTACTCAATTCTCTTCTTCCTCCTCCTCTCAATCTTATCCTCAAAACAGCAACCCTGTGAAGTAGATTGGGCTGAGAATCTGTGACTGGCCCAGACTCAGGAGTCTGAATCTTCTCAGCTACAGCCTCACACTCTTAACCACTAAATTACAATGGCTTTTTTTAAAAAGACCTTTCACTGACTTCAGAAAACTCTTATTTGCCTTGTCTTTAACTTCCAAAGTATCAAAAGCTCTGATGTCGCAACTTTTAACATTTTGCCTCTTCTTTCTCTTTCCACATCAGAAACCAAGTGTTTTTAGTCTGAACACCCAGATCCATTGCTCTTCCCTTTGCAACAAGAGGGGAAATAAGTCTTCCAACAACCAACTTGGAACAAACCAAGTTATTATGCCTTATTCAAATCTTGGATTAACATCTTGGCTTCTCCTGAAATTTAAACACAGTTTCTGGTTCAGATGTAATAGAAGACTAGTTAATGGAAGAATCCTCCACCTCTTTGCTCATTCTCAGGAACAATATGCCTAGCCAAAATGCATATTCATATCTTGTCTCATGTGAAGATACTGCGATCCAATTCAGTAATTGCCTCAATCTGATATCTGGAAAATGCCAAGGGGGAAGTGAGGAGTGAAATAGAAAAAAAGCTGTCATACTTGACTAGAAACATCAGGAACTGAAGGCCAGAGAGCTATTTTGGATCAGTAATTTTTTTGCTAAGTATTTGTCAAGTAAGTTGGGAATTTCATGAGGAGGCTAGTAAAAAGATTTAAAACAATGGAGATTTTCTGAGCCAAGCAATAAATGACTCAGAAATGATGCAGCACTATTCATAAGTAAAACATACAGATGGGTAATCTTGCACACATGCATGTAAATGGATCACAATTGCCAAGTCTACAGTATGCATATCAAAGGCCAATTCCTTGAGTAAAAGTCATGCAATGATAAACTAAAATGTTAGAGAATTACAGCTAGTAGTATTTGTGTGTTCTGAGAAGCAGTGCTGGAACACTTGTTGGTGAGGAAACAAAGCAATCCACATAGGACTTTATGTTTCTTTATGTGTCATGCCAGGAGTTTCACAGACTCTGCAAATGGCAGTTGTTCCTAAGTGTTAATGTGAGATGCATAGTTCACAAAGGAAACCTAGAACACTGCAGGAAGCACAAGAAGATCAAAGCTGGCATACAGATCTATCACTTTAGAACGCCACTCTTTCTCCAGAGTGCACAAGATGGTATGTATAGGATTCTTCTAATTTATCCTTTCAACAACCCTGAGAGAAAATGAATGCCTCTGTGATAAAGCAAGAAGTTGATGATTACTGTGAACTGATATGTTTTCTTATAGGAATTCACCTTTTTATATTTATTGTTGCTGTTACTGTTGTGTTGCAAATAAAAATATTTTTACAAGTAATGACCCTGTGAAAGGTAATGACTTGCACAAACACCATTTTCCCAATATGCTTCATTCCTGAGATTTGCACTAAAAAATACACTAGTGGAAAAAGTTACAGAGGTGCTGTTGGACTACTTGCATTTGTCCTGGGCAGACTAGAATTGTTTACTTTCCCCAGCTGAAAATAAAATGTGCTTTACTAGGGTATACACTAGAGTGTACAGTTTTATAATTGCAAAATGATCAAATTGGTTCTTTGTTTATGCAGCACAGCATATCTGGGAAAGGCCAAAGAACATAACTAACATGTTTATATTTAGATTATATAACATTAAGAAAAAACTAGTATTTCTAATTTCTTGGGGAAAATCCCATTTTTTTAAGATCATTATTTTCCCCTTTAATTTCTAAACTAGTAGAAATGGGTCATGTACCATGTGGAACAGAATTGGTGGGGACACAATAGAATCAATGGCGTCTTGATGCCTTATTGGATATTGCCCTTTATTTTAAAATCCAGGCACCAGACCTGAATAAGTGGCAAAAATAAGCGCACTTCATATGTCCAGATTTTAGCATGTATAGATAAGACAAAGACCCAAAATCAATGCCTGAACTCCTTGTGTTGATAAGGAAGGTGTGTAATTGAAAGAGTGGCAGTGCTTGGCTACAGTCCATTGCATAAGTAGGAATACTAATTTTTTGAAGAAGTACTTGAAAACAAAGCTAGGGATAAATGGGATGAAGTGTAGATTCAACCAGCTGTTCCTAGGATATAAACTGAAAAAAAAAGCCAGTACACACCAGTAGCCAGTAAAAAGTATCTAGATCTGAAATGGACAAATACATGAAATAACTAACTCAGCATTTGCTGATTTCAGAATCTATAAATGCTTAAGAAAATATTGCTCATATGTTTTATGTCATCTATCACGTCTTGCTGTTGTTCAATTATATTCAGAACTTGGGGTCAAATTAAGTGATGAGTTACTGTTAAACAGCAGAATAGAGATGAATGTAGGAATTATAAGCAAAGGAGCAATGCAGTGGCGTGCTAATTAGAAAAAGAACAGAAAAAGAAAAGAAACTGAAAATGGCAAAAGAGATGACACTTTAAAGTACTTGCTTCCTCAAAAATAAATCTACAAACTGAGCTTGATTTTAAGATGGCAAACATGCATTAACCCTACATAAATTAAAAAGAAGTAATATTCCTAATCCAAAATACTATTTGATAATAATGTCAAGCAAATGTCAGGATTTGTTATCTTTCAGGTTACCCTAATAGTATATACCAGTCTCTCCATTCCCAACATACACTTTTCCTGTTGAATCTTGGTCAGACCATGGAACGCCAGATTCAAACAGGCAGTCAAAACCCTCTCTATCTAAACATCAGCACAGGATTGTTGCAAAGAAAAATGGGGAGAAACCATATGAACTGTCCTAACCTCCTTGGAGGAAGAGCAAGGTAGAAAATAAAATAAAATAAAATAAAAATAAAAAAAATAATAAAATAAAAATTTCAAGATGATAAACGCCTTAGTAACATTTGCTTCAGAAAAAAAAAATGTACTAACCTTTTACAGTACAAATGGAATTGACTTGGGTTGCAGAATCCAGCTTATCTAGTTGAACAGGCCCAGTCAGTTCAGTGATGTCAGTACTAGCAGCACGACACAAAAGGGGCTTTTGTAATGAGAGAACTGTACGTTCAATGCAAATAATCCTACCTGCCAACAAAGACATTTTGATAAGTTACAGTAACAAGGAAAAAGGTAACCATGTTAATTGTCTGGGCCAATAAATACAAAATTCCCAACCAGCCTTTTGTTAAAGTCGATTTAGTCTGATTTATTCAAACGCTGTATATGAAGCACATGCCAAAACAACTTAATGTGTCAAATACTTAGAAGGGAGAACCTCTATATTAGTCTTTGACACTTTGCATAATTTCTTTCTCAATATGTTTATATAAATAAATAAATTTGGAGCTTTTGTGTTGTTTTTATGCACCAAGCTATTCTAAGGCTAGACATGCTACATTTTGCTCCCCAAAGGAGGATAGCAAAGTGTCCCGTGGGTGGTGTCATGTATCTGGAAGCAAGACAAGAAACTTTTATAAGTAGGTCAATGGCTCAAATGTTGTAGAGGGTCACAATGACCAAAGGCCACTATCAACTAGTGATTAACCTACAGTGAGCTTCATTCCTACAATCTAATGCTAAGTCATTCAAGTATATACATGCATGACAACATTATGCTGGTTGCAGAAAGGCAGTATCTTCCCTAAAATAAAGACAATATTTCCCCTAAAATGTTCACAGATTTTAGCTATTACATTTATGACAGTGTACTAGTAAATCTGCAAGAACCGAGTTAAATTCTACACACGCACACATCCCCCTCCTCTAGCTGTGGTAGACAGGAAATCTTTTCCAATGTATCTTTCTCTCCACTGTCTTTCTATTAACATGGATGTATGCTAAATGGATTACTTTGTACATAACACTGTGTGCTCAACAACAATATAGCACTGCTGCTAACTATTCAATTAAGCTTCCATTGGGCTACAGCAGAGGGAGAGATGGGAAGGCTACTTCATCAGCTTTGCTGAAACACCAGCTCCATTTGGTTTCCATTCCAGTTAGTTATTATAAGAACTTCATAACTCTAAGAATTGGTATCCAAATTTGTTTATTTTCCAATTCTATTTTTACCACTTTTTCCTTTTATATCATTTGTTTTCAATTATAGGCCTGCTGGCATGTGCTGCCTTGCTTTAATGGTGTCCTGCAAGCTCAACTCTCTACTCTTAATGAAACTTTGCCCATGATGGAGGCATATGCCCAAGACACAGAGGTGCATTCCTATCTTAATATGAGAAGAATAATACTAGAAGGACTGATATTCACACATTTTGGAAAATGGTGGATGTTGGGCAAAGCACCCAAAAGCAATCCAAAGGACCCATCCTTTCAGAAATACACACAGGTCACCTTTCCTCCTAATGTTATTTTTCCCATTTCCCTGAATTCGTGTGAATTCAGACATGTGTCTTAAGTATATAGTATAATCCCTGAACTATCTTCCAGTCTGCAAATATCTTCTTATGACAAAGGCAGGTTGCTGTGTTTTTCCACTGCTATCACTGATAGCCCCCAGAGCTATACCTCTTTTGTTTCATAAACCTAACAGGAAGAATAAGAATATTGGTTATTTCAAAGCCGTTTGCACTAAGTCCATTATACTTCAGCTTGGTTTGCAACTTAGACATTCATCAGGTTAGAAATTGCACAGCTAATATGGAAGCTTATAGTTTTTATCAAAGTTCATTTATCTCTACTTGCTCTAGTACTTACCATTGCCACATAGAGCATCCTTGAAAAAAATAACACAGGGGGATGTGCTCTTGAGTGCCTCCATTACTTCTACATCAATCACAAGTGATGAAGTAACTAAAACTGGCAGAGTTTTTGGAGTTTCAGGATTGCCCTCAACCCAGCTCTGCAAGGAGAAATCAGTCACAAAGAGGCAAAATTGCCTTTGGCTTGAAAGAGTGGTACCTGTTTCCTAGGGTTTGAAAGGAAAAGAACAATACATACAAGTAATACAGGACAATTAAAGAAAATATTCTTTTCTTCTCCATAATTACATTAGAGGCTGGTATAATTCCCAGAAACATTTAAACTTTTAGTTCAGTGAGCTGACTTTTATATCATTCCAGCACTAATATATGCACTGGAACAACAACAGTTATTGCCACTGCTGCCCTCAAAACAGCCCCTATGCTTGGATTGAATGTTAGAAAGAAAGCAAATAGATGGTAACAAAAAAGGCAAATGTTACCAACTGCATAATGTACCACATCAAAAGCTATTATTCAACCTGGAACAAGCAAATTCAACATCAAGTGGGGCAACGCTGCATGGCTACACATGGACATCTTAAGATTACCTTGTAACTACTGTAAGATGAAATGGTAAAAATGATATAGACAGGAAAAAATACTATTTCATCTCTCCATAAGTGCTTTCAAACATGTTAGCATTTCTCAGCTAATCAGTTTTAAAAGTTGTCCTCATATGTGGATGTCTGATGATGACTTTGACCTAATTCAAAGTGAAATATACATGTTTCTATTTTGCTTTCTAAATAAGGAACACACCAGAAGCATTATGACTTGGCTGTGCAAGGTGACCCCACTCCCTTGTAGAAACTGCTGTAGCTAAGAATATGCACGTATTCCTTCTGGATAAAAGTTAACATTTTTCAAGGATGCATATAAACACAGTGATTCATAAAAGGTAATGGGAAAAAGAAATACTTCTTATATTAGCAATATAAATATTTTGCTTGGAACAGGGAGAAAAATATTCCACAAAAGGTAAAAGATGTAGAAACAAATAGAAGCACATACCTTTTGTGTTTGAACTTATATTAGAAAAGGTTCTAACTCAATTAGTAAACCACCCAGAGAGCTGTGTTGGGCATACGGGCAGTACATAAATTAAATAAACAAATTATTATATTAGAAACCTATTCTTGCAATGCAAATATTAGTAATTCAGAAGGATAGTTAAAAATCAATTTAGATTTTTGAAATGATCAGTTTTTACAACTTTGCCATGGTTTTTCCTAAAATTCCAAAGATCCAACTGATTATAAAGTGAGTGCCACTGAGTCTGGTAGGGTTTAAGAGCATAAGCTTTAGTGACCATATACATGTATTATTTTTAAAGGACAACTTTTGTTGCAGCAGACTAATGTGGCCATTCTACCCTTCTAGAATCTTCATTCTTATGGCTTCATTAAGATAC
Organism: Varanus komodoensis; assembly: GCF_004798865.1. Taxonomy (NCBI): domain Eukaryota; kingdom Metazoa; phylum Chordata; class Lepidosauria; order Squamata; family Varanidae; genus Varanus; species Varanus komodoensis. Next base: position 20,190,617 of record NW_025335438.1, read on the forward strand.
CAACACTTAAATGTTGTGCCTTTAAAAAAGCTATTCACTGATCTATATGAATAACCCTATAACAGAGAGTTTGTAAATATCAGTGATATTTAGCCAGTGATAGCAGCTAAATCCATAGCCATTTATTATATTTTAAATCTAAGCGTGCTCATTTCGAGTTTTCATAGCTGACACCCAGAACATTTTCTGTAAGTACAAATTTTTAAAAGTTAATTGAAAAAGTGATGCTTAGTCCTTTTTAAGTACCAGATAGTAGAAATGCTAAAATTTTTTAACTACAACCTTTAGAATCTGACCAATGGAACTGCTGGTCAAAGAGTATGCAATAATAAGTCATTTAAAAACCATTATCTTCCTATGTTGTGTCAATCTGTTCTGAACAAAAAGGGCAGAACACACAAACAGCAGCAGGATTGAGTTATGCACCATTACAGTTCCCCCAAGCACAGCTGGAACATATTTCCTCATTTTCCTTCCGCACCATGATACTTATTTTGAATAGTAATAAAAAGCTGTATTTCCATTCCCCAATTCACATAAATAAAAAGCTTTGGAATTCTAGTTCAAGTAGCTATGGAACAACAGTAGTGATTTAACAAACAAACAATACATATTTTGAAGCAGAAAATATAGACTATTTACACAGTTTTTCTCACTCTGTGCTGAACTAATTAGTCTGCAAAACAAATCTAACCTGGACCAAGGTCTTCCACTTCATATTTTATGATGCATCAGACTTGTGCTAAGGACAAATCATTATTGGCAAAGACTGAAGCAGTAAACAAATTCCAGCCCTGACATTTTATTTCTGGAATGGATAGAGTAAGTATTTGTATCCTCATATCTACCCAATCTTATTCTTTCTGTTCTTTTGTAGTACTTTTTAAAAATCATTCTTGCAGATTTAAAGATTCAAAACTACTGTTTCATTTGGTGTAAAAATTTTAAAGGCTCTTTCCAAAATGGATGAATGAGTAAGAAAATAGCATTTAATCTCATTTTTATTGGTAATGAGCAGAGGGAACCCTATGGATATAATGTACCTAGACCTTAGCAAAACTTTCAACGTAGTGTCCCACGATATTCTGATAAACGAATTAGCAAAAAGTGGACTAGATTAAAAAAAAAACTATTACATGGATCCAAAATTAGCTGCTAAATCGGACACAAAGCATGCTCATCAATAGCACCTTCTCAAACCGGAGGAAGGTAACTAGTGGGGTGCTGCAGGGTTCAGTCTTGGGCTCAGTGCTCTTCAACATTTTTATTAATGGTTTGGATGTGGAAGTACAAGGAAGGATAATAAAATACAGTGGTACCTCAGCTCACGAATGCCTCAGTTCACAACCAAATCAGGTCACAAAAATTTCATAAACATTTTGACTTAGGTTGCGAACTCCGCATTGGGTGGTGGCCGCAATTGTGGCCATTTCCCACCCCCCCTGAGCGGGGAGATAGCTGCAATCGTGCTGGGGGCGGGGGGAGATGGCCGAGATCACGCTCATCTTTCCTGCAGGAGTGCTCCTGTGATCTTGGCCATCTCCCCCCTCCAGCACGATCGTGCCTGTCTCCCCCCACCCAGCATGCCCGCGATTGTGCCTGTCTCTCCCCCTCCAGCATGCATGCTGGGGGGGCAGGGAGATGGCTGCGCTCGTGCTTGGGGTGGGGAGTGGAGATCGCCGCGATCTTTGTTGTTCTTTGTCACTTTGCTTTACATTTTTCTGATAAAAAAAATGGGTACAGAATGGATTAACCTTATTTACACTGAATCTTATGGGGAAATTTAACTAGGCTCACAACCAATTTGGGTCACAACCAGAGTCCTGGAATGGATTCAGTTCATGAGCCAAGATACCACTGTATGCAAACTATACAAAACTAGATGGAATAGCAAACACCCTAGAAGGCAGAGTAAAGATCTAAGGTGAGCATGATAAACTTGAACACTGCACTGAAAGCAACAGAATGAGATTCAATAGGAACAAGTGCCAAGCCCTCCACCTAGGAAAAAGAAAACAAATGCATTGATACAAGATGGAGAATACGTGGCTCAACAGAACTGAAAAAAGTAGAAGCCCTCAAGTAATTGTGGACAACAGGCCAAATATAAGCCAACAATGTGATGCAGATTCAGCCGCCAAAACAGCAAATGCTATTTTAGGATGCATTAATCAAAGCATTACTTCCCAATCATGAGAAGTAGTAGTTCCCCTATATTCCTCACTAGTCAGACCACATCTGGAATACTGTGTCCAGTTCTGAGCACCAAGATTTAGGAAAGATGCAGGATTGCAATTATTATTATTAATGCCTATCAATGCACCTATTCTTAGTGCTATCAATGTGTGGAGTCTGCTGCTATACTGTAGAGAAATTAATTCTTTTTCAAATGAATTTATAATAGGTACAAATCTACTGCTATAATATAACAAAGCATTCAATGTTAGTCCTTCTTGGAGCAGTTTTACTGAAATGAATGGGACTTAGAGAATACATACCAGTGGGAAGAAGATTGCTGTATGGAATATTTAGGATCAAAATTAATACTTCGCCAGTCAGCCATAAAAAAATGTTCTATATGGAACTGCTAAAATCTAACATACCCACAGCTTTACATAAGAATATTGGACCTACGCAGTTAAATGAGAATATAATCACACCTGTGATGCTCTTGGGAACAATGTTATACCATCACCATCCATGATTTCATGGAGCAGTCTGTGGGAAGAGTACTGATGGAGCATGCTTGAAGCAGTGGCAGAAAAAAAATTGAATAAAAGAAGAAAAACTTTTGCCACCTCACATGTATTACTCCATTTTAAGCAATTCTAAGAAAGGTCTTAGAATTCTGCCCTCTCCTCAAATACTGAGGGAGGGGGGCATTTTATTTTTCCCACCACAGAATGCTCTCAAAACCTGGACTGAATACTTTGAACCAGCATTATTAACTAGAGTCTTCCTCCTGAAAGTGCCTCAGATCAAGCAACTTTGAAACATCCTTCTTACGGAATGAAACAAAATAGCCACTGTCCAAGTCCCAATTCAGAATATTTAACTTTATCTGGATTATGCCAGTAGTCTCTAGATATGAGATTCATCACATCAGCTAATATTCATAGCCCCCTTCTTTACCAACAATCCTAGCTCTTAATCAGAGTTCTCAGTATATCTGTTCATTTATCAAAACTTGCAAACATATGCAAGCTCTATTTCTTCCATTTACCCATGGAAATGAAAATACAATTTCTGTCAAATACAAGTCAGGATCTTTGAAAGTCTGCTCATCTTCCATCTCTACAATCCTACGTTTACCACCATGTACATACTTTCAGCCAAAATTTAAATTGCTGTGGTAGATCCAGGCATTCGCTCTCCTCCTCCTCAGGTAGGCCAAATCAATAAAGCAGCATCATGTCATATGAAATTGTGCTCTAGATATTCCTACTATCATTTAATTTTGCAACTCCTATGATTTGGAAAAATCTACTCCTTCCAGCAGCTGTATGCTTCCTCTCTGGGCCATAAACATATTTAGCAACTTGAGAAACTGTCCTGGCCACCAGCATAAAGTGGGAGGCATTGCAAAGGACAAATAACCTGCTCAGAAGACTGAGTATAAGGCAGCAGCAGAGTATGAGTCTCAACAAATTAAACGATTCTTTTGAACCCAAAGTTTTCAATTTCATATCAATCCCGCAGGCCAGTAAGAAAATAGATTGATTAAAAAACATGTTAGAGGGCAGGGCACCTTGGCATATGCCAAGAACGGTTCACAAAGTCCATGGGCAACACACTGATTATCCCTGCTTTGAATCCTTCTCTCCAGAATGAGTATTACTGTCTGTTATTAAATTGTGCCAGTAAACCAGTTGTTCCAAACACTTTGAATTTCTGATTTCTCACATACATTACACTTTTGAGAAAGTAAGCAAGAAAGGTGAAGGTGACTCAGCTGAACCCTTTAGTCAATCTGGAACAGCACAAGAGAAGAATTTCTGCTTAGGGATCTGTGGCTCTTAGGTATTTCTGAAAAAAATGTATCCCTTGTCATGACACCAAGAGAGACAGAATCCTTCAGCTTAAGGAAGGAAAGCAATCTAGAAAGAGGAATGGGGGTGGGGGGAGGCTTGTCTGACAAAATAAGATCTGTAAAAGCAACCAACAGAAATTTACCTGCAATCGTTGATATACAACATATGCCCAGAAGCTGCAGCACCAATGTAAATTGCACATCTGAAATACAGTTAAAAGTGGTCTAAATATTTAATTTTGCACATGGTAATATGCTAACAGATATGCATGTTATAAAATATACAACAACAATACCTGAATAATTTCCTTGAGATTGTACACAGCTGGGGGGAAATACAAATCTGATATTGGTTCTTCCTCGTCTACATCAGTGAGCCTTTGATCAGAATGGGCAGCAAGAATGTAACAGAAACTAGGAGGGGGTAGATGATCTGTAACCTGCTGGAAATAAAGTAATCAAAATAGGTGTAGTCATAAAAAGAATATTCTATGGTAAACTTCATTTTTTAGTTGAGTAGAGTAGTAAGAACTTTATCAAAACTAATGGAAAGAACATGTTTAGGAAATAAAAATCTTCTTTTTAAGGCATAGTTGGTAGTAGCAGCTGTGTCTCCAAAAGTTATAGCATGACCCAATCTTTCTGGCACAATCAGGAATAATTTCACTTATACCTTCCAATGTAGTAACACCCATGAATCTATATTGCACAAAACACAATCAAGCACAATCAAGATATCAAGAAAGCTGTTTTTGATATGGAAATCACAGTCAAAATGGATTCTATTATTTTCATGTCTTCAAATAATTCTGATGACATTTGAGAGTGTTAGCACATGGGTGAATTTGACAATAAACAGATGAGGCTGCATCACTGAGAAGCATGAATGCTGCCAAATTAAATCTTTAGCTGCAAGAGGATATTAGGGAACATGAATACTGGAACATGAAGCAACTTGACTCCCTATCCCTCTCTTCCTGTTATGATGAGAACAAATATTTTATTTAAAGATAATATTCACTATCTGAAAGGCTATAAAACTATAGGGTTTAGTTTTTATAGGAATGATACGTTAATCATCTTCAGAGTTATTACTTGAAGTTATGAAAATCATAAAGAAACTATGAATAATGCAAACAGTTTTTCTGTTATATTTTCCAGTTAAAGACATAGTAGAAATCCCAAATTAGATTCCTTTTCAATGATTTTATCATAAATGTTGTTTTTTATGGATCAAAGAAATCATCACAAATTCTACAATAATTAACTTGTTTTAATTTTAATTTAGATATAAAAGAAAGTGCATTGCACAGACATATTTGTGTTAATGTGGGCCTTAAAAAATTCCATTTAATTCTGCTTCACAAACAGCCAAAGAAGCAAAGTGGCAAAAACTGTGAGCTATGATGTAGGAAGACTCTGATTCAAATCTTGCTTCAGCTTCATCATGTAGCTTTACTGATCTCCCTTCCCAACAGTGTAATCCCACCTCAAATATTTTCCCTCCCCTATTGCACCAAGGCTTTTAAAAAGCTGGCATGGTTCTAATGCCAGACTTTTAAAAAGGGCCATGGGGAAGATCCCCTGGGGAGGAAAATGGTAATTCCTCTGCCAAATAGTGCCACCCTTCTCCTTCTCTGATGCCAGTGGGGGAACTTTTCAGGACTAATTGCAAGTGGATAGTCAAGCTGCAGGGCAGTATCTCAGCAGCCTGCTTGCCCAGAAACAATTCACCCCTCAGGCCAAAACTGGTTCTCCATTGCTCCCTTAAACAAACCAGTGTTCTCTCAGCTTCATTCCTCTTTCCTCATCTAAACAAGAGAGAATAGTAACAATGCTCTAATTTTTGGAGAAAAGCTAAGTGAAATGCACTAAATACTAAATCTTAGGTCTCACAAAAATGTAAACAAAAAAAAAAAATAAATGGAAGTTCCACCTTTAGAAAGTGTGATTAAGAATCATTAAGGAAATTACAAACAAAAGAAAAGAACAAGTAAACTTACTCTATGACCTATGCTCCATATATACCTCCACACATTCCATTGTAAATTGCTGTAAAATACCTAATGAATCCACCTATTATTTTGAGATTTATGTAAATAGAGGGGTGGAGCATCATAATCTGCTAGTAAATTTCCTGTTCACTCTAGTAAAGTGTTCAGTAGTGTTCCTCTTAGAATGAGAATAGATAGGGATACCCAGGGATGCCTCCTTATCTTCTACTCTACTCCTCCAGGAATGAAAGCAATCCTGGTAAACAGATTACCTTACTTCAATCAGAAAGAAGAGAACATTTCTGGCAGCCATACAGCAGTCTGCTTCCTCAATAGGGTATACATGAGCACTTTCATCCTGTAGCACATGTTGCTCCTCTGTGTCCCCAGTCATTCATTTTTACAGACTTTTCTACAGAACACACCTTTTGTTCAATATCTGAAACAATCAATTTCTTTGATTTTAAAGAAAGCTATCAACTTTTATGTTGCGAAGGAAGGAAGGAAGGAAGGAAGGAAGGAAGGAAGGAAGGAAGGAAGGAAGGGCATCTCTCATCTCTGAATATAACTGACTGTTCTATGTTAAAACATGACAAAGAATTGCAACTTAAATTATAATTATACAAGGAAAGCTTTTTATTTATTACTTATTAGCTATCTCGGTGGTCTCACTATTTTCACAACTAACAGTGTACTTTATATAAGGAAGCAAGAGCAGTTGTCTAGCAGAAATGTAATCTACTTTGCAAACTTCCTGACTCAGGATTATATATGATTGTAATAAAATATGCACCTACCTAGTCAAGGTTATACTGGCAGTTCTTCCATTTCTGCCCCAATAGTTAACTTACTAACATTGCCAAGCAGTAGACAGCATCCTACTTTACAGGTTTTTTGCTCCTCTTTTCCACTACACTGGACCATGCCTTGGTTTGCACAGCACTGCTGTTACAAGCCACATGCAGGCAGAATCCCAGGGAAACAACAGGGTAGAAAAGAGGAAAGGTAAAACTGTAGGGCTTTCCATCAACTAAAGGAGCAGCTCAGTCAGATTCTTGTTTTCCCTCAACTGTTTCCATTCAAGCTGGTCATGATTAGATTGTATAAATTTAAGAACTGTTTATTCTCCTCCTTCCCACATTATCTCCTTTCTGCCATGCATTTCGATAGTAAGCCAATGGTAGGGAATACTTGTTTATTACTGATTCCATGTCTGAAAAGTTGGGTAAAATTTTAAATAATAACAATACCCAAATTACTACGTAACTGAAAAATTAGATTGAGTGACAACTGAGAGCCAGTATGACTAGACTAAAGACCTGGGGGATCTGGGTTCTAGTCCTCTGTCAGCCATGAAGCTCACTGGGTAACTTTGGGCCAGTCACACCTACTTCACAGGGTTGTTGTTGTGAGAATAAAATAGAGCTATGTAAGCCACCTTGGGTTCCTCCCCAAGTGGAAAAATGGCAGGATATAAATGCAATGTAATAATAATTCCATTCAGTTATTAAATATTTATGGACATGCATAGGCAGCTTTAATAATTCCAAGTGTTCCCGAACAGCTGTACTATTGAAGAGTGATCTGTTAATCTAATTCAGTAAAACAAAGCTTATACATGTTTAGACATGGTTTGAAAAATCTTCATTCCACAAGCCCTTGTTGGATACATTGGTTTTCTCTCTTTTCTTCAATCAACCACAGTTTTAACTGTTATGTATTGGAATGTAATTTTATTGTCGTTTTCGTCTTCTATTTGAATGTGGCCTAGGAAGAATTTGTTCTAAAATATGAACAATAGGTAATAAAATGCAGTATAACATCAGAATCATGTGAATCAGCAAGATATATCGATGTTCATTGCAAGTATAATTCTGGGTTTGTCAAGTTCCCTGTGGCAATTCATCATGGACCCTACAAAACATTCCTATGGTAGCATTATAATCTCTACAGGTCAGAACATCATTAGATGAAGAACTAACTCTTAGCATTTCAAAAAGAAGCTCTTATCTCAGAAGCAGTAAGGGTCAAAATAGCCTAGTTGGAGCCTGATACACAGACAGACATTTTAAATTTGATTAGCAATTTCTTTGGAGAATCATAAGAGCCTTTTTTCTTGAATTCATGAGATAACAAGAGGATTCTCCTGGGTGAGCAGCAGCTATTAACCAAACAGTGTTTGCAGGAGCTCCTGCAATTGCAGACTAAGAATACTATTTTCCTACTTCCTTATGGGGAGTGGGAATCAGAAACAGTCAGTTGTGCATTCATCAGGTGCTTGTGGGAGCTCCTGCTGAGGGAAGACAACAGAACCTTCAAGATTTATTTAGAGGAAGTAGGAGGGTGCATAAATACATCACTGTTTTATAAATAATGCTTATTTGGAGAAAAGAGAGATTTGAAGATATAACTTACCATTTCATTCTCTTGACTTTGACCAGGAACTTTAACAGGCAATACTGGAGGCCATAAACTGTCTACTAGGCTAAAAAGCCCCAGTGCTCTTTGAAACAAAAACAAGGAAACAAAATAAAAACCTGGTAAAATACAGAATGCTGTATTCGAAGTTTAACCATTTGAAATAATACTTAAATAATATTTAAAGCAAATTCATGTCATATTTGCTCATTACATTTTAGATTTAGCCTCCCTCCTTGGTAGTACAACCTTATGGGCTTCAAACAGAATGAAAATATAGCAGGATGACAGCTAAGCCCTATGGCTCAGTTATCAGGGGCAGAAAAAATGATAAGTTATGTAACAAGAAGACAGGAGAGACGAAAGATCAGACAGACAGGGCAATTTCATGAAAACATTATAAAGCCACTGTGGTATAATGGTTACAAGTGTGAGAATGGGACTTGGGCAATCTGGATTCTAGTCTACACACAGCCATCATCCTCACTGGGCCAGTCACAGACTCTCAGCCCAACAGACCTCACAGGATTGTTGTTATGAGAAGACTGAGAGGAAGAAGAGGGTTATGTAAGCTGGAGTTCCTTGGAAGGGCAAAAGTCAGGATATAAATATTATCATTATATTAAAAAGGATAATAATTAAGTGATGATTTCCTCCTGACAAAACAAGAGCTGATGAGGACGTTTTAGACTTCCATTCAGTACAAGTTATAAAGTAGAATTATCAGTTGGGGAGCAGCAGAGGAGCTCCTCTAGCAGACCAGATGCTTCTTATCCATGAACTACAAAATAAATGTAGTTTATTTATTTAATAAAATAAACTGCTGCATCTGTAATGCTAATGAACTTTCAGCTCATCATCAATGCACAGCAAATTAAACTTGAGTTAATTAAACAGGGTTTAGATGCTTTCTGTGGCTTTTATTTTTTGCAACACGTGCCCAAAGGCAAATTTTAATTTTGTGATAGCTTCTATCGGCCTCTGCTCCATTGGCCTCTACTCCATGGAAGACAATGTATTGCAAGCTGTGGTGTGTGTGTGTAAAAAAATAAAGAGATGGATAGGAAACAACATCTCTACTTCTTTTCCTACACAGAATGACAAAGACAGCAAAATGAATGCAGAAAAAATTTACATAAAATTCAGCACTTTGCCCTCTTTTCCTCATTTTATTACAGTCACTCATTAGTCACCAATGGTTAAATGGCTGTAAAGTATTCAGGTTAAGGTAATTGAGCTCAAGGAAGGCTGGTAATTGTGTATGAGTAAGCACAATAACATGAAAGGATATCAGGAAGCAAAGATACTGCCTCACATATTGTTAATCCAGTTGATTTAGTAATGATGCCATTATCATCATGCTCTCTCCAAAACAGAAGAACCAGAAAATGTACACAGAAGAGCAATAAAAACAGTCAGAGATATGGAATGCCTTTATTAGAAGGAAAAGCCAAGAAAACTTCAGTTTCAGGCCAGGTCACAATGCCAGTTCTCTCATGCAACCAAATATGTGACAATACAATCTCATGGAGAAAGGGCAGAACAATCTGAGCTGTACATGAATTCTTCTAGAAACAGGATCCTCATTTGTTCACAAACTTCAGCATAAGACCCATGCATACTTGTTTTGTTTAAGACCCAGGAAAACCAGCGTGAGACCCATGCATACCTGCTTAAACCATGTATATCTGTTTTGCTTCTTTTTAATTTAACGTGCAAAGGAGAGTAAAGAGTTCCTATATTTTTTAACAGTATACAGAAGAGGGAATTCTAGGAAGACCAGCTTTCCATGCCAGGATGAAAAACCCATGCCTACCCAAACCTATTTGCATCTGTTCAATCTTGCTTCTGCTCTCATCCCTTTCAAAATTAACCAAAACAAAATAATTATAGTATCACTGGTTTGTCTAGTTTGGAAGTCTTGATCCATATGCTGAAGACTCATGGTTTTAGAACATTCCCCTTGCATGATTCATTGCAAAGTATAAAAAGCAGGAGATAATGGAAAAGTTCAGATAATTTATCATCTATATATAAAAATAGTACTAAACAACAAGACAATTAGTACATTAGATTGACATATTTCCCATTCATTTAAATGTGCTGTATTTTCTAGATGCTATAAAAAGGAGGAAGAACACTTGCAGGTAACTTTTTAAAAAACTTGTCCCAAAGTGATTCACCACTCTCAAACTAAAGTTTTAACTGTCCTCCCACATATTGCTACTGAACAGTTTAGAACCATAGTGATCAATCCTTTTGGTAAAAGATTCACAAAGGGGTCTAGACCAGGGGTCAGCAACCCGCGGCTCCGGAGCCACATGTGGCTCTTTCATCCCTCTGCTGCTGCGGCTCTCTGTCACTAAAAATATGCATCACAACCGCCAATGTGCGGCACCCACCAGCACGTGATTCATTGAGCTTTTCGACCACTGGTAGGCCAACCATGGATAAATCCAAGAAAAGAAAAGTTTCAAAAGAAAACAGAACGTTTAATGGTACATGGGCAGATTCATCTGCTTCCACTGCTGACGAGACTGGTTTATTAGTATGCCTAATATGTTTTTGTTGCATGCAGAAATAAAAAATTGTTTTCTCTGTAGCAGTTCACTGATTTTATAAATGCAACACACTATAATTTTTTATACATAGCATAAAGGTAAAAAAGAATATATGCAGTGTTATCTTCATTTTAGATGTCAAAAGGGTTTTGTGGCTCTCGGTGTTTTCTTTTCTGTGGGAAAAAGGTCCTAATGACTGAGTGTTTAAGGTTGCTGACCCTTGGACTAGACAGAATGACACACTAGCAAGTGCCCCCCAAGTTCTTTGAATGATTCCAGTCAAGACTTTTATTGTGCAGTCACCCTGTTTCATTCATGGAATTTCACAGGGGATTACATATCGTGTTCCTCCACTTGTAACCCTCCTGTGTTTCCCTAGCACTTGTTGTGTTTTTGTTCTTGCCACAAGGAAGGTTAATCAAGGGAAGACAAAATAGGCACCCAGTACCTTCTGATATGTAGTGCCCAGCAGCACAGACAATATACATGCAACTAAGCATCTTATGACACTTGAAAGACCGACACCTAATAAATATGCTAGTCTTTAACATGCTACAAGAGTCTACCTCAATAGATTAAGAAACATCCTCCGGAGAATATTATTATATTGTATTAATATTACCTTCCCCTGGTGATTCTCCGCAATATTTTCATTCCAGGTAAGCGGCAATGTTTTCCTTCCCATTTTTTAATATATTTTTCTATTGGTTCAGAGGAAGAAAGTAGGACTTGAAACTGTATTTCACCAAATATTCCATAGGTATCCTGAACAAGGAAACACAATCTGTAAAACAGATTTGTAAAATTCATTCCATTAGTGGCACATGTACAAGGGTTGTCAAACATCTTGGAATTAAAGATTTCTTCACAGGGCAGAAATCTATTCCCCACCCTTCAAATTTTAAGGCTTATTAAATTGTGATGAAAACTGAATTTATACTCATTGTTAACCAACTGCTTTGTTATATAGTTTAGTGCAGGAGCAGGAAACTTCCTGCAGCCCAAGGGCCAAACACAAACTCAGAGAAATTCTTGGGGAGTATATTCCAGTGGTGGGTGGGGCTGAAGGCAAAGGAGATGGGACCAAAGGCAAAATGGATGCAGACAAAATAACATATCACACCATATGATTAAGCCATACAAGAGGGAATTCAACCTTTCAAAAAGGGGAAATTACTGCACAAAACCCACCGAATGCTTAGTGGCTGGGGGTAAGGGTATATAGGCGTGTGGCTATCTGGGAACCCAGAAGGGCAAGATTGGGACCCTAAGAAAACCAAATCCTGAGATTTCCCACCAGTGGTTTAAAGGATCCTGTTTAAAGGTAGCGCCAGTATTAAAGACCACCTCTGCCTGAGACCATAGAGAGCTGCTGCCAGTCAAAGTAGACAATATTGAACTATACGGACTAATGTCTCAGCTCTACATACATACATATTGAGAATGTATAAAAAGAAATTTCACACTGCAATTTGAATTATGATTGTGTGTGCATGCATTTGCACACTTCTGATCTCTGTAGTTCCTTTTACTCTAGCAACTTACCTGTAGTATTATGCTGAATTAAGTTCAAGCCCTCTTTCCCCGCCTACAGACTTCTGTGGTTTATTCTTACAATTTGTTCTACAGGAGTCTATACTATTGCTCAAGCACTGTGGAAAGTCAGTTGGGGCTTCAGCTGAGATGTCCTCACTATGCAGATGTTATCTTGCTCCTTTTTGTCAGAGTCAGGTAAATTCTGAACAGATGCCTAAGATCAGTACTGGCTTGGATATGGGCACATCAATTCAGGCTCAGTCCAGATAAAATGGAAATATTATTGGTAGCAAATCATCTGACTATAGTGCTATTTACCCTATTCTGAATGAGAGTGCACTTTCCTGATGGGGCAATGATACATTTCAGTGGCACTGTCTGATCTGGACTTCACTCTAAGTGTCCAGGTGGCATCCATGCAATAAGATGCCATTCACCAGTTGAGAGCAGTGTATCAACAGTAGCCTATTGTGGACTGAGATAGTCCAGCCACAGTTATCCAATGCTTGGTAACTTCTAGGTTAGATTACAGCAACAAGGTCAGCCGGCTCTGAGGATAAATTGATGAAAAATATAGCCACTAGAGATGGGTGAGAGAAATTAGCTGCATGACAGATACCTTGCTAGTGTTCAAATAGGTTTATTCCTTTCCTATTTTGTTATGAGGTAAGATTCAAATTGCTAGTTTTGTCCATTAACATTTTATATGGCTTGGCACCCAGGTATCTAAAAGACCACCTGAATAATTTTGCATTCAAAAGATGGGTGGGCAGTAACTAGGTAGAAGGTCTTCTCTGTGGTGTGATCCTAATTGTGGAACATTATACCTAGATATGTTTGTCTTTCAACTAGTTTGGTTATTGTGAGATGATAACTTCAAACTTCTTTATTTACAAACATTTAATTTTACTGTTCTTCCCAATCAATAGCATGTTCAGGAATATTAGCACATCACTTTTAGATCTGTAGTTTTGCTGCTTATAGAAGCTTATAATAATGTTTTATTCCTATTTTTTATAAGCCATTTTAGAGATTTTTTGGAAATTAATGGCTGAGTTAAGAATAAATAATAAGTTAATAAATAATGAATACATTAAGAATAATAAGTTAATAAATAAAATTTCCAAATTTGCACTTGTATTGTCTCTGGAGAAATCTGTAACACATCTATCATCCTTTTACAAAAAAAGAGCCTAAGTACCTCCTGTCAGCTGCACAGTCTTACATAATGAAGAAATCATTCCTATATGCAAGTTCCAGGTGAGAACCCTTCCCTTCTTTCTGCCTTCCTCAACCAGTTGTCTGCAGATTGATTGAGGAAAGCTGTCTGAACTATGAACAGCCATACAGAAACTGCTGCAATCAGAAATGGCATAAAACTGTAGTCAGACAGCTACCCAACATTGACTTTGCAGCAGTGAACTACAATTCTGAATGTTGATCTTGTTGAAAAAAGGGAGGTAACATTATTAAGCAAATCTGCCTTACCGAACCAGCTCTGCATCAACTGCAACTGCATCCCTACCTAACAGTCCCTATATTGTTTTCTTCAGCTATTTTTATTTTGCTGTTGTGTTAATATTGTGTTGTTTTTCAAACTGTATTTTTTGTCATGCAACCTATTTTGAACCTTCTCAGAAAAACAGTGAATAAAACAAACAAATATTGATCTCATCTTGATCCTACTTATTCCATCTTTTCTCCGAGTTCAGGATTATGCATTGCCTCTGTGTGAGACCAGGGAGTTGGCCAGTGAGGAGAAAAGCAAACATGACTCCCAGGACCAGGTAAGTGCCTTTCTCCATTCTGAGAAAGGCACAAATATCTCTGTCTCAGCAAAGCAGGAGGCTAACATGGGGGTGGGGATGGATGTGGCTGTGCCCCTGACCCCTTCCAGTCTGCAGAAGGCCTGGTAGGAAGCAATGCAGTCACGCACCTATTTCTAGCATTTTAGCTCTAAAGTTTTCTCCTCCATCACTTCAAAACAGTGTTTACAAATGCAGGTGCCTTGCAGCCAACAGCTGAAGTACAAGAGAGCAACTTTTTTTTCTGTAAAAAGGTAGGGTAGATATGTAAATAAATAAAAGCTGAACTGTGGTTAAAGTCAATTCATTAGTGGTTAGGAAAAAGGCTTCAGGGAAACGCTTGTAGGTCAACATCAAACCATGTGGAAATGCTTGGGGGAAAACTGATTTTACCCTCAGTTAATGCTACCAAGAAAAAAAAAGTACAGAAGGCTTTTAGGTGTGATTGCCACTGGAAAAGGCATGAAGAGGAATGTGTGAGAAGAGATGGACAAAATATGATTCAGTCACATATGATTCACTGGGAAGAGCAAAGAGGCAAAGTGCAATGAGAAAATAGGAAGAGATTAAGATTCTTTATTTCAGTCTTTCTGACAGTAGCCTGGTTCTTCTTGAAATGGTAAACTGTTCCTCAGGTATACGGCTGCAGGTAGGGACTTGAATAATTTAATGTTCCCACATAACAAAACAAAGCAAAGCAAAACAAAGCTCTTGAATCCCTACATATAGAAAACTGGCACATCAGTGAGAAGGTTAAATCAGACTCTTTTCTCAACAGCATCTTTCTGTGTGGAAGTAGTGTTATTTTTTATATGAAGGGGAATCATGTGAGTTGCCTGCCTGCAATCTGATGTGGGGCAGCCCAGGTGCAGGTTAGCTACTTCAGTGAGAACTAGGCCACAGTGAATTTCATTTCAGAGCTTGAGAATATTCTGTTAATTTCCTAAAAGAGCTGGAGGCAGGGGAGAGGGAAGGCGAGGCCAATTACTTTGCATTGTTTTTATGATTGTGGTGGTAATGCTTACATTTATTTCCCATTGAATATTTGGAAATGATTATGATATTATGCTACCCCCTCCTAATTAGTCATGCTTCTTGGGAAAGGTGGAAAATAGATTTTAAATTTGGTAAGAAAATAGGTATATAAACCTCATAATATGGTTGGTATTCCCTTTGTCACTCTAAAGGAGGAGGGCTGAATGGTATTCCTCTTGACTGGTACAGCTTACGCATGGCCTTGTGATGATACCAACTGCATCACAGAACAGCACCATGTTCTAAAGGCAAAACAAGGGGGTCATAACTTCTCTTGCAGAAAGAAATGACAAAGACAGTAAGTACACAGTGCAATACAATCTGTTTTCTAAAGCAATACAAACAATTGCTCAGGCTTCAGTGTCCAGCCAATGTGCCTGATATTAGTGGCAATATTTACTCATGCAAGATAGGGTGGTGCTAGTTATGCCTGTTTCCAGAGATGAAACTATCTGTGTATGTGTAAATCCAGCAGCAACCAAAAAACGAGGAGGTGCATGCACCCATAATAGGACTTCTGTGCTCCATTCTCTTAGTCAAAACAGGCACAAAACTGTGCATACAGAGTTCCAATTCAACAACTTGTCTGGTCAAGTCTTAAGGTGGAGCTCCTTAACGTCTACTACTGTGGCTTGGAATCAAACAGCAACCTTTGAGACACCACCCAAGCCGGATTTAATCTCTCAAAGGCAAACAAAAGCCCTCCACCCATTACACGTGTTATCTCTAGTGCAATCAGAATCAGGGAGAAAAATGTGCAGATGCAGAAAGACACAAAAATCAGCCTATTTTCTTTTGAGCCTGCATGGGTTCTTTGAAGAAAGGAACCATATTTGACTAGCCTAAAGAGCTCCTCCAGGCCATTTTTATCACATTCCATGTAGTAGTTTTTTTTTTAATTCCCCCCATTTTTTTGACAAAAAAAATAATAATTACAATACATGTGTTCCATGTAGTAGTGAGGAGGATACCAAAAATATAAAAGCAGCAACAACTAGAACATGAACAATATTTGCAAATTAACCTGAAAAGACTTCCTTCTTTTTCTGGTCAGCTACTGAAAACAGAAATGGTCTTTTTACTTTGATTAAATCAGTGTTCTCCATGCTCGGGGGGGGGGGGGCTATTCCAGTTACAGTATAAACAAGTTGTTATTGCTAACTATTTTATTCAACTTCAAACAGGATTGCCCTGTCCTCTGTGGAACAGTACTCCATGAGGCAAGTAGAAACATGGTTGGTACCAATGTCTTTGTTATGACTTCTCTTTTCCATATCATTTTACTTTCATGCTGCATTACCTGACTACATTTATCCATTCATTTTCCTGTAAAAGCCTAAATGCATAGCCACCATTTTTTTTTATCAAATAAATGTGTTATACTTAAAAAGTAGTTTGCATGGACAAGAACTCTGGGCAAAACTGAGCATAATCCATGCTCAAATAAATTTTATAGGCAGTAATCCTACCCTGTTTCATGTTTTTAATGTGCAGAACTTTTTGATTGTGTCCTTACTGAAAGTAAATAAAAGAAGGCTGGATTAGCGCTCTCCTGTAATGAGACCGATATTCTCAGCAGTACTGTGCCATCCTTACCATGGACAGGGATTGGGCAATACAGTGGTACCTTGGCTCACGAACTTAATCCGTTCCAGGACTCTGGTTGTGATCCAAATTGGTCGTGAGCCAAGTTAAATTTCCCCATAAGGTTCAATGTAAATAAGGTTAATCCGTTCTGTAACCATTTTTCAAATCAGAAAAATGTGAAGCAAAGTGACAACAACAAAGATCGCAGCCATCTCCCCCCCCACCCAAATACAAGGGCGGCCATCTCCCCGAGATCGTGCCTGCCATCCCTGCACATGCCCGTCATTCCGGCTCGCTGGGGGATGGGGGGGAAAGACAGGCACGATCGCAGGTGCACTAGAGGAGAAAGAGACAGGCGCAAATGGCGCACGCTGGGGAAGGGAGACAGGTACGAATGGGGAACTCTGGGGGTGGAGAGATGGTTGCGATTGTGCTGGTTGGGGGGCGGGGAATGGCCGAGATTGCGCTTGTCTTTCCTGCAGGAGTGCGCCTCTGATCACACATGCTTTCTCCACCATTCCCCCCCGCCCCCGAGTAGGGAGATAGCCACGATCAGGCACAGCACAGCCCCTAGGGAGATGGCTGAGATTGTGCTTGTCTTTCCTGCAGGAGTGCACCTATGATCACACACGCCTTCCCTGCATGAAAGCAACTGCAATCGTGGCCATCTCTCCACTCAGGGGGAGCTGCAATCTTGGTCGCCACCCAATGCGGAGTTCGAGACCCAAGTCAAAATTTTAATGAAATTTTTGTTCGTGACCCGATTTGTTCGTCAACCAAGGTGTTTGTGAGCCAAGGTACCACTGTACTAGCAGAAAAATAACTTCACCTGTGGAACAGCTGTAATTCCAAATTTGGCAAGCTGCAGTAGAGTATTAACTATGTAAGTCGCCTTGAGACTTTGGTAGTAGGTGGCATATAAATGGGAGTATGTGTGTGTGTGTTGTGTGTGTGTGGCTGTCCTGTGGAAATATGTCAAATTCATATTTCACATGAAAACCCCAGGTCTATATATGGTAGATCAGAAAGCATTTCATCGATATGAATGGAAATTAAATTCATTAAACTATATTTAGACCTGCACACTTGCACTAAGTTAAAACTTTAACATGCTGTCATGATCTCTAGGACATAAAGGGTGGGCAACCCATGCCCTCAGCTGCTGCACCACTGATTTCATGATGGTGACAAAAGAACATTGCCACATTTCAGGAGCAAATTGCTGCAGAGCAACACACATGCCGAATTTAGCTTGAGAACAAGCTGAATTTTACAGTTGCATCTCTTTGGAGTGCCCTTTTTTAAGCCACTGCTGCCAAATTCAGAAGCAAGACCATGGCCTGCAAAGGAGATGGTGTAGGAGCAAAACTGACCTCTGGATCAGCAGTTCCGCCCTTGACAGCCAGCAGATCATTAGGTTTTTGGTGGAGCTGAAGCAACTGTATATTGTAGCAACTGAGGCTGGCAAAATCAGGCAAGGGCTTGAGGCAAAACAGTGATAATCTTGCGTGGGGGAGGGTGGAGAAAAAATGTTAAGTAGGATTGTGAAGCTAGAAAAATTGACAAATGTTTTGACAAATGCAGAAAGATGGCCTATCCTAGACTAGGATGTTTATTCTTATGTCCATTCAAAGATCCCTGGATTGTTGCTCTTCTAACAAGCTTGGATCATAAGCCTTGGTATATGATTCTAGCACACTAGGAAAGCAACAAATAAAGGATCCTGATTTTGATGTTATGTTAACCAAGCCACAAAGGGAAGTCTCCTGGTGAGTTCAGCTACTTTTGGTGGGAGAAGCAATCAAGCAGCTTGCACCAACAGATTTCTTCGTTCCCAATAAACCAGAATTTTGACTGAATCCAATTTTTAATTTTTTAAGCCAATTCTATGCCTTCAACATTCTAAAGGTCCTGGAAGCTCATGGGATCATATTGCAAGAAGTTTAATTTTAAAATTCTATTTAACGATAGAGTAAGGATGTATACATCTGGGTTCATGGAGGGTCTACTAAATATTTAGAAAACACTAGCCTAGAAAGCTAACAGGAAGAAAATTGATGCGTTTGAAACATGGTGCTAGAGGATAACTTTTGTGAATGTTCTGAGCTGACAGAAAGATAAGCAAATGGGTCTTAGATCAAATCAAGGTAAAAATGACAAAACTGAGGGTATCATACTTTGGATACATCACGAGAAGGCAAGACTCACTGGAGAAGACAATCATGTTAGGGAAAGTTGAAGGTAGAAGATTGGAAGATGGATTGAGTCCATAAAGGAAACCACTGTCCTGAGCATGGAAGAGTGGAATGGAGCTGTTATGGACATGACATTTTGGAGGGCTTTTATTCATAGGGTTACTGTGAGTCAGAGATGACTTGACAGCACATAATAACAACAACTTATTTTTAGATGGCTCTATTTTACTTCCACCTGATAGTCACATGCTCACCCAAGTCTGCTTGAAGAGGGCATGATGATGTCATTATTTTTGTGTGTGAAAGCTCCTGTGTCTTTAGCAGGCTGTAAGTAGCACAGATACAATAATTGTGAAGTCTGCCCTCTTGAATTTCTACCTGCAATAATCTTTTTAAGATACAGAAGTCCTGCAAGTAAAAAGATGAAAGATTTTCTCAGAATAGTAGATACAGGAGCCATAAACACTGAAAGGTGTTTTAAGTTACAAATAAATAACTGAATGTGTCTGAGGCACTAGTGGAAACTATAGTACTAGGCTACTCTGAGCACAAGATAAACAATTCAGAGAGAGAAGGGGAAAGGCAGGAGAAGAGGCACATAACTGAGAGCCAGATTTAAACACTGAAAAAAATCATCTGTCTCAAGAATTACTCTGCATTCAACTGTCAGTCCATGATTTTGGATTCATAATCAACATTGCCAGTTTTCAGCATACGACAAGCACACAGAGAACAGGTAAAGGGCGAGGGACCTCCATATTCATCATAATTTAGTAACCAATAGGACTGGCTCATTCTTCACAACCAAATTTCTCCTCCAGAGACATAGGGAGAGGAAGGAAGAAGCATACTGAGCATCTTCATCAACACCACCCAAGTCCTACTCAATCAAAATTTTACTTAAATTCACCCCCTCACAGCATTCCTGTGAAGACTGTGACTATCTTTACTGACCAGAAATGGAAGCTGCATCGGAGTAAGTTGTTCAAGACCACAGAGTAGAGTCAACCCCTCTGTGTTAAAACTTCAAGTTCAATATAGGAGGGCCTCTTAACATGTATGAAGTGTTCCCATCACTTAGTAATGACAACCAATTCTAAATGCCCAGAAGCCTTCCTGGTCAGAGACTATGCCTCTTAGGTTGGACTCTTGAGATATCTGAATAGGCTAAGACTAGGAAGAAAAGTGTGTGGGGTGGTGACAAAAGTTAGAGAGAAGAAATAAGATGAAATCACAAAGAAAATGGAAGATAGAGTGAGTGAATGGCAAAGATAGAAAAGAGCACTGCAAAAGACAATGGCAGGCAAGGAGACAGGCCTCAAGTAAATCAGATCCTGCTAGGGCTTAGTCCCAGATGCTCTCCTAAAACTTAAGAGATGACTATACTGGTGAGTGACCCTAAGCCTGGTTTAATTTGATTTCAGAGGAGGTAAGGCACTCTTCATTTTGTACTCTTTCCTGATCAGGAGGCAAGGAGGGGAAAGAAGAAGAAAGTGGTGATGATAAATGGCCCTTGTTACACAAGACTGGTAGCACAATTGAAATATCAATTCAAGTTTCACTCTCCCAACCACAGACATATATCCACACTTCAGTGCTGGGCTACATATTTGAAGAATGCAAACAGTAGATTCATTTTCTTTGAAATGTTCTTCAAGAGCAGAACCTAGGGGCTTAACTTTTACTTTGAACCACAGAGTCACTCAAATGAGCTTAGCCGCATGCAGGAGCAGCTACAGAGGCTGCCAACACTGGGTATTTGCCAAGGCCCCCCCAAGACTGGCAAAAGACCCACTCACCTCTTATTTTCACTTTGTATGAAATTCATAGTAAGAATTAAAAGCAGCATTTGAGGAACTCAGTTTGAAAGCTCCAAACTCAGATTAAGTAGACTCACTGACTGAGAGCTCCCAAGATACTGTAACTGATGCTGACTGCATTAAGAGTTAGTTTAAGGTAAAGCAGATCAAACTGAATAAAGAGACATATGTGGAATCTTGTGTGGATTTAATTAAGAAGCATTAAATTCTCACCCCTAAAACATGGGTTAATTAATCTACTTATCAAACGTGTGCAGGCAAGTCTGAATAAGATTCTTTTTACTCTTTTTTCCTTGAGGAACAGAAGTCCATGCAAACAACCAGTATGGCATGTATGCCCATCAAGAGAACCCACATATGGACAAATTTTTATATTTTAGTGTTTGTAGGAGTTGAACATGCTAAATACGATAGATAACAAGCATGTGGCTGGGAAACATACATCTGTCAGGTGTAAAGCAGAATGAGCAGTTTTAATTATTTTTCAGAGAACACATTCAAGAACTAAGTATTTTGCCTTAAGACCAGTGCTGGCTTCCTTTTCTTTTACTTTCTTCCTGTAACTAGTAGCTTCTTTTTAATCTAATTGTATCATATATCATATAATATCCATATTCATAAACATTTAAATCATTCATCCATTTAGGCTACTCAAAGCCATATTAAGTTTGTGCTCTAATGCTTATAGTTTTTCTTAATTTAATGGGTTAAGTGATTTCTTATCTGCTTTTCATTATAAAATAATCCCAAATAAGGATGCTTACTTTGATAAGTAATTCTATTAATTTTTAGATGATCTGAAATGCATACATGGATGATATATATGAATGAGCTATAAGGTAGAAGATCTACCTAACACTTTTAAATTACAAATGATTTTTGCCCATCACATACAGTTCCATGCTCCATATACATACTTTTCCTATCCTGAAGGACCTCTGGGACTCCAAATCCCATCCCATGGATTACTCTGCATCTCCTTCCACCAGTATCAGTCCTGAGTACAGGATGTCAGCAGGTTTGGAAGGATGAAGAAAGGCCTGAAACTATAATGCTTGTCTCTTTACAGATCAAATACATGTGGCTCAGCAATCCAGATTCAATTACATAGCAGCATACCTATCATGTATCTAGAATTCTCCATAAACACAGGCCACAATATCTACTTCATGGTTCTTTCTACCAGCAGTAGACTGGAAATAGGTCTTAGTTCTAACATTTTACTTATACCTTCCTTGGCTATTGATAGAACCAAAGGCCAAAGTTGCATATACATTGGTTAAACCATGCTGCAAGTGTCAAAATTCTGTCCAAGCCCAAAAGCTGTACCTGAGTGCATGCCCCTCCCCCATCAAACACCTCCCCTAATTCCCCAAGTTTAAAAATGGGGATAATCCTCTATTGAATGTTTTTTGGCTAAACATCTTGAGAAATCCACATTGAGACGTGTAAGCGAAATACCTCTTAGTTATCACCTAGTTCTACTAGAGAATGAACCAAGCTTATGTTTATCTCTTGTTCCTTACAAATCAATCTCTAACCATAATGTTATGTGCTGTCAAGTTGTCTGACTTATGGAGACCATATGAACAAATGTCCTCCAAAATGCCCTGTCCTTGACAGCCCTGTTCAGCTTTTGAAAGCCCAATCATAATAAACCTTCTTGTTACTTAGAGTAGCCTGCACACTTCTGAGCATTCTAAGTTCTTTTCCGTGTTCCATGGCTGCTATGTGCTTTGAACAAGGGGGAGATAAGGGAAAAGAGATGGAACTCACTCAGTGGAGGCTGAGGAGTTAGTTGGTGGATGCTTCCTTCTCAGTTGAGATTTAACCTTCAATTCTTGTTTGGTTCGAAAGATAAGATAAACTGAGAAATAGAAACTGTAATAAATCAGGGTGCCTCAGGTGGTCATGGCCCTTCAGTAGTTCGCAATCTCCACAGAAAATTCCAGAGGCAAAATTTGATATCAACTGTCCAATCAGGCAATGGCAAGTGACTGACTGCCACAACACAGGGCATATCTGGCCCCCACAACCACTGTTTTTCATCTAGTAGGTACCATCTCCAATATGAAATAAGAAGTTAGCTGAAAGGATTCTGCAATACAAAAACAATGTGCAAGAGAACTGTGCAAAAGAGGTCACTTATAGCCTGGCAGGCACTGTTTCCATCAAGAAATAGTCATTCAATGACACAAAAGCCACCAGAGGAATCAATGGGAGGTTTAGTCTCAGAAAGACTGGACCAAATTAGTCTGGGAGAGAAGACACGGATACCCTGGTGTGGTTGAAGAGATATTTCTAGTTCCTTAAGAAAACTGTTAAGCCCATTTTCCCCAGATGAAGATGCCCAGTTTTGAAAGACATGCAGAATCAGGAAACATATTAATATGAGGAAATTCCAGTGATCTATGTTTTTTGACAGTTTAGTTTACAGCACTCAATGTAGGCCAGTTCTAAGATGATGCAAACATGCTTTTTAAAAATTCTGTTAAAACAACAATACAAACAAAACTGTACTGATGAATAGATCATTCTTTACTCATACTGGAAGGTTTCACCTTCAAATAAAGCAGAAGCAATGTTGATTAGTATTTGGCCGCCTTGTGAAATTTATGATGTAAAAATAATTTGTAAACATACCATGAAATCAGAACTTCAAAGAGGGAGTTTATGTATTTTGAAAGTTGCAAGCACAGTAATCAGTAACATAAAGCAAACATAAATAAAACTTCAAAGTATCAATGATTGTGCAAAGAAAGTGAAATGCAACAGAGTTGATTATGGAATGGTGCCTATAGTTAGGATGATATTCTTTCTACTGTTTTAATGTAACACCATCTCACTGAAGCTGAACCAAAAATATGCCCTACTGTTCAGCAAAATAAGAGAAGGGACGTGCTGGGGATCCTCATTTGGCAAAAAGACAATTCCCCCTTCGAGTTTCTAATGTTGGTTTTCTTTTCTTCCTCTCTGAACACACACACTTCAATTGTTTTCACTGCTTCGCTCTTTTACTGGCTCTGTTTCATAAGTGCATGCCTATGAGTGAGAGAGCTATGTGTGCATTTGAGTAGACTGTTTACAAAAGTTATGGTAGCACTTCTCAGCAACCCATCGAGAATTCCAGGAAATGGCCTCTGTTATTTTATTCTAGGTCAATGTCAGCTCATGACAGGCAGCAAAGCTGACACAGGACAGCTCACTCAGCCTTATAATCCTGTAGTGAGGCCTCAATGGGAGAGAGAAGGGAGGAGGAGGGAGAACACACGAATGAGCCATGAGTGGGCGGGGTGCCTTCTCAGCACTCTACCAACCACAGCACAAAGAATTATGATAAACACCACTCTGGAAACAAGATACAACAGTACATTGTGTTCTTCTTCAGCAAAACATCGAGACTTCAGCTCACTTCAAGTAAACAGTTAATCTTGTTTACCTTTAATTTGATGAGACAGTAAAATGAACAATTCATTTTGCACATGAAACTTCTTGTCCCTACAGAATTCAACTTTTTAATTGTATTCATAGCAACACCCTGTCACAAATCAGTCCAATATGTAGCGTTTCTATTATCTGCATCCACTAGGTTTTTGTTTTCTGTTTGTTTTGCTAAAACTGACTTAACATGGTTCCAAGTGAATGTGTCTTGCAGGCAGAATAATTATTGGAATTAATATAAGAACTTCCTTCTTGAGAGGTTTGTAACAGATATATAAATACATGATTAATTAAAATGTGGGTGAAAAACAACACTGTCAGACAATGGAGAGAGTCCAACCCCTAATCCCAAGCATCTAGAACAAAAAATGCAGACCTTTTAATGAGGACTGGGATGCTCTTTAGACTACTCTTAACAAATTTACAATGGTAACTATACAAACATTCAGATTAAGGAGGGCAGTAAAATTCTTAATACAACATATTTAAGTATTTATTGGTTTAATCTCTGAATCTGCCAAATTATCACATATTAAGTTATATGATCTACCCAGGGTGAGAATCTTGTGGCACTCCAAATGATGTCAGAGGTCAGACTAGATGGCCCGGGAGACCCCTTCTGACTCGCTCTGTTTTCTATGTTTTTATGTTGAATTATAACTCCTGTCATCACCAACCATTGGTCATGCTAGGTAGGATTAATCGGAATTGGAGTAATGTTGATTTTTCTGTTTTGAGGCAAACAAGTCTGTTTTCATTTTGTCTTTGGAAACACAGTTGAAAAACTATGTAGTTAAAATTGAAGTCAAATCTGTATTTTTTTTGTAGGATAAAGCCACTTAGGTGTACTTTGTAATTAGTTAATGATGGCTTTACTTCATGCCATGTAATGGAGCTTCTGGAAAATAAGGAAAATTAAACTAAAAGGGAATTTAAAGTAATGACTAAAAATAAACTGATATAAAAATCACATTAATAAGTAGTTATGTATAATTTAAACTAGTAGGATTTTGCATTAAATTGTTTAAAGTCACATAACTCATCAAAATGTTCACTATCTGAAAAGCTCTTCTTTCCTAAATAAAACTTTGCATTTTTGGTTTAATGTTTTGGCACTGATGATGACAGCATAAATTATGAACAGCTGTACATTCTAGGTGCCCAAATGATTATTATTTTTTTTTATTATTATAACATTTCTATGCCGCCCCTTGCCGAAACCTCGGGGCGGCTTACAACATGATAAAATACATTGAAATATGATCTTGCCCTTGTGATTTTTCTAATCATATGATTAGGGTGGATTCTGCAGTACTACATTGTCTGGTTTGCATATAATACTAAGCCAATGTTCTTCAAACTTTTTTCCTGGAACCCGGTTCAAATTTTCCTATAACGCAATTGTTAATTATTTATCCCACTTTTATATCCCACTCTTTCCAATGGCTTAGAGTGGGTTTTGACACTTTAAAACATATACACATAAAAATATCAGTCACCAGTGTGCCCAGCTGAGGATTTCAGACATGTAATAAGATAAAGGTGAAATGTAAGGTAATTCAAAATGCTAATTGGATAAGGATGGTAAATTAATTTAAGGAGATTCTTAGTGAGAAATCAAAGATACAACAATGAACAATATTTAAAATCTCCATGTGACTGGTGTACTTGCCTGTTGCCTGTTATTTTGGACCAGGCTAGCTCACACAAGGATAGTGTCACATGAGTATCAGCTGCACTGCTCAGTTGGCTTCTTTGGTCATTATTTATTTATTTTGGATTTGTATGTATTTATACCCATATGCACGATGCACAGAGACCATAATAAAGGAGGACCTGCATCCCAGTACTGAGCCCTGACCCCAAGTTTGAAGATTCTTACACTAAGACATGATGTGGTTTATTGAAATCTGGCTTGGAGTTTTGTCTGAACTTATCTGTACAAGCAAAACATGGTTTGTTAAGCAGGTATAAACCATAAATAGCACCCATGGGTCCTGCTTACCCATAATTACAACCCACTGGTTTTAAATGCACATGTTTGCTGCCTGCAAGCCGTTTCCCTCTTCTGCTTTATTACACAACTTACTATTATCTCCTTCATAAGTTGTGAAGCATCATGTGAGAACCAGGACTGTTGGGTAGTTTAGGGGCTAAGTAATCCAACTTCAGATATCACACTGCACAACCTACAAAGAAGTTGATCATGAGTTGTATGGCAAAGCAGAGAAGATCAGTGTGCTGCAGACACTATCCACTTGTACATTCAACCCTTGACCTGTGAAGTCAAAACTCAATCCCATGGCTTGTCCCTGGCTAGTCCGTCCTGCTACCTAGACTGAAATAGAAATGCTGAGCAATAGTGGGTGAAAATGAAACTGCTCTGAAGTTTGGCAAAGTTGTTGTAAACCATCCTGAGACACTAGTAATGGGACAGTCTATAAAAGCTTTAAATAAATAAAATGGACAGGTGAGAAGCAAACCAGAAATAGGAGTAACAGGCCAACAAACAGTGCTTAATATAACTGTGGCTAGTTTAAACTATGGCTTAGGGCAACAAGCAAATATAGCTTATAAGTGTGGAAACTCATCCCAGACAAGGATAACCACCTTATTTCCCTCGATGAGAGACCACCCAAGCTCTAGGGATGGAAAGTGGGGTAAAATATGCACATACGGATCTACAGTTAATAAACTGCAACCACACTAGGTTACCTTGTATCCTCACTCTTTCAACTTGTCTTTTATAATAAGTAATGGGCAAAATCAAGCATTTCCCCCTTTTGTATGCATAAGCAGTACATGTGGCACATTCAGATTTCACTGAAGCACTCCATGAAGTTATTTAAACAGCATGTCCCATTCAACACATTTGCTTCTCTGTACTGCTATGCATAAAAACAAAAAGGTGGATACCGTCTGAGGCAAGTCTCCACGTTATTTAGAATCAAGTCACAGTGGGTAAATTGCACTGCTTTAAAGCAGTGGTTTTCAACCTTTTTACAGTTGAGGATGGGCAAAATTAGGAAAATTATTTTGGAGACAGCTGAGGCAGAAATAAAAGGCTTTATATACATAGTATAGTATTCTGTATGTTGTTTTTTAAATATAATACCAAAAAAGAGAAAATTCTCTAAAATAACCAGAAACTGAGCAATAAAAAGGCTAATAAAAGAATAAAATATTGAAATTAAATGTAATCAAATAAAACTGAAATTTTTAGAGAGCAATATTTAATTCAAGTAAGGTTAGTGTTAAATCTGCTCTTGTTTCTTTTCAAGAATGCTTGATAATCCTGGCTGCAGTGTTGTTTCCAAGAAAGGAAGCACTGCATTGACATCCATTCTGTTTCTTTGTTTGGTTTCACACAAATATGTGTTAGAAAATACAATTAACAATTTAATAGCTCTGTAACTTAGAGAAGGGCATTCTCTTTCCAGTGATATCCAAACTTGTAACAATGATTGCATTTTATGTTTGGACACCAGAGTGACGACAGAAGATAACTTGATCAATTTTTCTTTTTCATGATGATTAAGTGCACACGAGTTGCTATCTTTCATAAAGAGGCCCATCCAGAGGGAGGACCTGGCACAGCATGGCTCCCAGCTGGCTCCTATTGAGCTATCTATCCCCTCCCTAGCCTCCTCAGCAGCACCAGTGCACCTCCCATAAATGCAATGTAACCAAGGAAGAAACATAAAAACAAAGCAAGTCAGAAGAGGCTTCCAAGGCCTTCTAGTCTGATCCCCGGCTCCAGCTGGCTCCATTCATGTAATCCCCAACATGTGGTTATCCAATCTTTCCTTGAACACCCTAACTGATGAAGCCTCCACCACCTGCCTTGGAAGCCCATTCCATATCCTAGGGGTCCTAACCATCAGAAAGTACTTCCTGACATCCAACCTGAAGCCTCATTCCTTGAGCTTTGCCCCACTGGAACACATCCTGCCCTCCACTGCAGGGAAGAACAGGTCATGGCCCTCCTCCACATGGCATTCCCTCACATACGTACAAGTCGTTAAAGATCCCCTCAGAGTCTCTCTTCTCCAGGCTGAAAAGACACAGTTCCCTCGATCTCTCCTCAAAAGTTATCCCTCCTAACGTTTATTGCTACCATTGACCTGTAAGAGGTGACCCCATGCCCAGGAACAGGCCACAGACCACAAAGCTTGAACAGGGGTTTCTGTGCAGCACTTCACCACATCCATGGACAGCCCTGGTCCCACAAACTAAGAAGGGACATGCTCCTTCAAGGGCTGCTTTTCATGTCAGCACACCTGAAGGGCCCTGTGGCTGAATCAGACCCAAGTTCATCTCACCCAGCATGCTTTCCACAACAGGCCAGCTAGCTGCCTATAGGAAACTCACAAATGGGACAAGCAGCCCACTTCAGGTTGAAGGAGGAGGAGGAGGAGGCAGAGCATAAACCTAATGCAGTATTACCAACAGCACCATCCTGCCCATGCTCCCCAGCAACTGGTGCAAAGAGGCATCCTACTTGCAACACTGAAGACAGCCTGTGGCCAGCAGGACTAGCAGCCACAAAGAGCCAGATTCTTCAGGAATTCTTCACACATTGCTTGGCCTTCTTCTGAAAAGAAGCTTCCTCAAAAGACAGCTTCTGCAAGGAAAATCTACATTCAGACCTGGAGTGCTGAATGCAGTTCCTTGGTGGCACTATGCACATACTCAAAGCCTCTTTCTTCTTTATCACAGCCCCTATTATGATATTTGAAAGACTCAGCCTCTCACAGTTGTTAGCTCCATAAAGCACTCATGCTGGGAGCAGAATCCCACCAGATGTCAAGCAACAGGAGACGGTTCCCACCCAGTTCAGGCCCTACTTAGCCTTTGGTCAAACCTCATTCACTACATGCAGACCAGAGAGATCCACCTTTGTCTGCACCTCCACAGGCTCCTCTTATTACCCCTACAAAAGCTACTGTGAGGCAAATACTCATGGGAAAAGGATTGGTCTGCCAGTATCTCAGAACACAAAGTAAGCCTCCAGGCTTGGAGGCACATTACCCAGCTACCAATTACAGGGGAAAAGCAGCTGAAACGTTTGCTGTCTTCTCTATCCAACCCTACCTGCTGCTTGGCCGTGACCAGTGAGAGGCACGAGGAGCCCAACCAGAAGGCCGCCTTGAACAGGTCCAGTCACCTGACATTAAATGCAGTGGCAAGTGCTCTGAACATGCTCAGAACCCGTGGAACAGCCATTGCGCCCAGCAGCAGCAACAGGTGGTTCAAGGCCTTCGGAGCCGCCAGCATGTTCTGGAGCACTGCTGCATGGTGGGCAACTGACCTTGCCTCTGCTGGATGTGCCTCTTCCTGCCACTGTAGACGTGTACCTTGCTGAAGATGCCCAGCATGTGCCTTTCACAGAGGGAACAGCCGTGCTTGCTGGGGTTGGGCAGTACTTGGAGGTGGACACGTGGTCACTGTTGGGACTCACGGACCTGGCACTTCTGCTGGATCAAGAGCTGGCAATGGCAAGCCATTGTCACCCCCTCTACAGCACCCCATCGCTGCAGCAGAGGTTCCAAAGTCAGACTGGGACACCAAGAAGCTCCTGCTCACGGGGGGAGTGGGGGAGACACCCTTGCCCTGCTTTGATCTAACAGGAGGAGCTGGACCTGGACCGGTGGCTGCGCAAAGAAGCTCACCCTGTCCAGTGCTCTGAGGACCCTCCACAGGTTCTCATGCTCCCTGTCCCTTGCCAAGCTCCAGAGCCGCCTCCACCTCCCACACACAGTGTTTTGCATGCAGGGACAGGTGCAGTCGAAGGGCAAAACCAACGGAGGGAAGCACCAAAGTTTGCGTTACCCAGCAGTACAGTAGGCAGAGGTCACTCCCCAGTGGCGGCTCTTTCATGGACCAGCAGGCGGAGTGATGCCAGTCCATGGACTGGCAGTTGGAGACCATTGCTCTCACTTGTACAAAATGTAAGTGACATGCAAATAAATACTGCTTGTTAGCAAACACCTGTTTGGTAGCAAATGCTCTCACTGCACTATGATTTCAAAATGTTTCTCATAATCACATCTTTTGTAGCCCAAGAAAACTCAACCAGCTTTGTTTTCTTCCTGTCCTTTAATGATTTGTTATATTACCTTCTGCATTAATAATGCAGCCATAGACACCATCCCTGGCAAAAACTGACACCCTGATCTTCCAAGCTATTCTTACAGTTGCCTACCTCTGGTGCACAGGGAGGACCCTCATTACATGGCACAGGGCCTAAACTTTGTGCCTCTACAGCAAGTCATTTTTCAGTCTTCACCTACTCCATAGAAAAATAGCATGCTCTGTGATTTGAAGAACACAGCCCAAATGTGTTAGTATTAAAATTTTAATTTACTATTCCAAAGACAGAAAACTAGAACTGAATTAATTTGCACACAGCCAATTTGTGTCAAGAGAATTCAGAACAGGTCTCTGCTAGTGGAAAATTATTATTTTCTGGATCCAGAGGCAATAAGCATATAAAAGCAAGGTATATAGCATCTTCTGCAGCTAGGTCTGTATTGAGATTTGGAGTCTGTCTGTTATTACTTTGAGGGGTTCCCAATAGGAGAAAAGAGGCAGAAATTGTATTTTGTACCTACCTTATAATTTCTTTTCTATAGTCTGCAAATAATGCTCTTTAATCTTTGCTCACAAGTGTTCTTATTGTCTCTAGATCCAAAAAAGAACCACTGTGACTGGTAGAACAAGCTGCAATCCTATATTCATTTATTTTGAAATAATTTCCTCTGAATTTAGCAAGAGTTTCTTTTGAGTAAACAAGCAAGATCAGGATGTATGGTTCTTACTAGATGTCCTCCTTTTGCTAAACCACTAAGCAATATTTGGAAAACATTATGACAGTTTTCAAATTACAATTATGGTAATATATACTGTGAAGGGGGGGGAATAGGTTTCTGAGTAAAGGCTTTGCATTAAACTCTACCCTGCAGTTGAGCTTTAACATGGTAATGGAAGAAACATTTGAAGAGTTGATTGGATTAGTGCTGTGCCTTGTGTAAAAGATGTCATGCAGTACAAAGGCATGTTGGAACAAAGAAGCAGTTTAGGATCATCCTCAAAAAAAAAAAAAAAAAACTATTTGGTAGCCCTGTGTGTCTCCAGCACTGATCTAAACTTGCTCCATTGTCTTGTTCAAACAAAAAATACCAGTAAAATTGTCTTATCACATATTACCTGGAGATTAATTTTAAGAAGTGTACTAGGTACATAATTAATAGAAGCCAAATCTGTGATTCTGCATGGTTAAAAAACAGGATGTAGTATTTCCTTCAGAAAAAGTCCTATCTTAAACTTCAAGAAGGGTTACAGCTATAACCTGACATGACAGCCATTGTTGGGCAGAAAAACAGGGTGATATCTGGACTTTTATGATAATATACAGATTTGGTACCAAAGGTTTTGATGTTTTTAATCAGCCACCCTTGCAGCTGGAGAAGGGCATGTATATGAATTTGGAAAACAATCAAAATATGTTAAACATGATATATTAAATATGCTAAAAACAAGACAAATATGTTCAATACAGTTGGCATATATAATAAAATCATTTCTATTTTTAATGTATCTTTAAAATTTCAGTTCTAAAAACAAGGCCATCTAAACTGCCATGAAGGTAAGAAAGAATGCTAAGTTAATCAACAGCAGCCTCACATTTATATAGGCCTTTTCACCACAAAGCCCTCAAAGAGCTTGACAAACTATCTTCAGAATGGATCTTCATTTGACTTTTCTGCTCCAGCCACATAATCAGTATTTCCCTGAATGGAATGAGATTCCCTTTATCAGTACTGAAAAACAGGTATACTTACTACTAGCCAAAGGCTTAACACAAAAGCAAAGAATGCCATATCTAATCTAAACAGCAGAGGGAATTGGGGGAGTCTGAAGGTAATCACACAAATTAGAATTGGACAAGGGCATTTTGTTAATATCATCAGTTAACCCATATACAAACTGCATGAGTAATCTGGAATGAGTAGTTTTTAGACTTGGATGTTATCTCTTATCTTCGAAAGAATGCCTGTGGTAGCACATACGAGGGCAGCAGTGGCACAGTGTGCTTGGACAATGGCTCACTACTGATTCTGAGAAAAATAGGGTCTTGTAAAGAATCTATTTCTATTTCAGAATATTCTATTCTGTGATGCCACACCAGTCTGTAGTTCTCTGGTTTGAAATACAAATTTGTTGAGCTCAGAGTAACACCCAGCTATGCAAAGTGTCTTCCATTCTTCTCCCATTTGTAAAGTAAAACAAGATGTTTTGTGTATACAAAGCCTGTTCACACAAAAGGGGTTTTTAAAAAATCTTATACCCTTTACTCTCAATGAAACTCTTTTTGATTGTCATGAAAGTACATCAGCTACCAAACCAATTGCTTTGAAAAACCATGATGTTCTTTAACATTAAAAAAATCATTTCACTGAAAGTCTTAACTGATTGCTGTGAACTGTGAGACAAGAAGATCCAAGCAACAATCTTTAGCTTGCTGAGTATGTTCCACATTTGGATTTTTTTATTGTTTCTTGCAAGCATTTTTTGTGGTTGCAATCACATAGCCAAATCAAAGCACACAGCAAGATGCTTGTTTTGGCTCTGTTTTTACAAATAATTTTCACTCTAGCAGTTTTCCCAGGTGCAAACAAAAATCCTAGTTTAAAACTCCAACATATTTTAACTGCTTTTTGTGGTTCAATAAATATATGTTTCTAGATGGATCTCTCTTGTTCTGTTATCTAGACTTCTTGCCAGTAGTTTTGGTTTAACTTTTAAAACAACATTCAGATCAGTTCTTCCTTAGAATATAGGATGAAAACATAATAAAACACCAGCATAAGCATTCATCAACATTAGCTGCTGTAAAGATGTATCACTTCTTTCATTAGACATCTCTCATCCATTGGGACAATCTGATGAAACAAAAGTGCTTCCCAGTACTCTAAGGCACTGTGAACCTCTCCATGTTTCCCTCCTTAACTGATTATTGCTGGAATAAAGAAAGATGGAGAAATGGTGAGAAGACATGGAAAAAGGGTAACTGCAGGGTAATAAAGTCTGTTCAAGAGGCAGCCTCTGACTAACACTAGTCCTCATATCTAGAAACTGAAATCTGACAGGGGCATAATTGTGTAGTACTAATCTAAAGCAATTGTCCAGCCAAAAATCATAGATTTGGCTTCCCAGTTTGTACTAATCTTCAGGAGGTTGGGTAAATAAGGAATTCTCAGTCTTACCATTAAAATGAGGTGTCCAAGATATTTCTGACCCCCACCCACCCTGCTTTTCTCCAAAGAAAAAAAGAACTTTGTGGCTGCTTCAGGCAGTGGCTTGGTGGATTCCAAACTGCATCATATTCTGGGGACAAAATCCCCCTGGAAATAATATTACATATTTACATAATGAGCATCTTTCCAAGGAGTACTTGGGAGAAGAAAAAATTACTGTCAAAATTGTAGTAATTAGGGTACCCACCATTTGCCCAAAGAATGCTCCTGGGAAGGATACTACCTCAGAATCAAGTGTCATTCCAGGAACAATCTGTCTCAGGAACAAAATGCAGCCAGGAGCAACTGAGCTGCCAGCTGAAAAAAAGGAAAAACATGCCCACTTCATACTTAAACAAAGCCTGAAAATGAATTACTTTTTACTATCCCAAACCAACAGACTTTTACTGTGAAAAGGAGTGAGGATGGCTAATTGGCAAATCAAGCCTTTATATACATTTTGTCTTTAAACTTACAAATTCCTGCTGGTGATGCTTACTGTTATTATTTCTAATACGCTCCCCTTAAGCAAGCCTGATAATTGTCCCAAATGAAACTGAAACAAAATACTAGTGCCTCATTGCATTTAGT
Organism: Varanus komodoensis; assembly: GCF_004798865.1. Lineage (NCBI taxonomy): Eukaryota > Metazoa > Chordata > Lepidosauria > Squamata > Varanidae > Varanus > Varanus komodoensis. The sequence goes on from NW_025335438.1 coordinate 20,224,929, forward strand.
GTAGCTTGTCTGGGTGACAATAGAGAGAAGGGATGGCTAGCCCTGCACAGGCACACCCTAATTTGTCAGTGCTGCCATGTTAATTATGCTGCTCCTGTTTTCAGTGTGCCTATTCTAGGTGAAGGAATGGCATAATGAAGATGGTTGTGCCAGTAGATACAGGTGTGTGGACTAGCTCAGTGCTAGTGCTAGGCCACCCAGCACCCATGTGGTAGAGGTATAATCAGAATTTCCATAGTCATTTACACATACCATTTATATTGAAATTCTAGTGATGTAAGGGTCACAGGAACAACTGCATGGAGATGGGGGAGAAGAGATTTGTAACTAAGGAAGAGATCTAGAGGACTAACCCTGCAAGCAAAATTTAAACTGTGACAAGGCTCTCATGCTACACAAGAGAAGATATTTTTGCTTAGTTGTGAATTCTGAAGATAAATTAGAAATGCACAATTTATCTAAGAGGAAGGTGAACTTAGGTCTGGATTCCCAGAAAGAACAGTCTATTAGAAAGTTCGGAAATAGCCACCCTTAGCAACAAAACTAGTTTTAACTACCTACATATTTTAAGTTAGTGAGGTTAAGCTCATATATGCAATCAAGTTAGCAGTGATATCTGCTCAGGCCATCTGAATTTGATCCAGCTTCTTCAAATGAGAATTAAAAAAGGAATGTAAAGGTTCCTTTATCCAACTAGGCCTTCCAAGGTTTCTGGAACCCAGCAGACAATGTGATCGTTATTTGTCCTACAGATACTGCAGATGAGAAACACAAATGACTGAAATATATTACCAAGGAATACAATTTAAGGAAAATCACCTCCCCCAGTGCATAAATGTCTACAGATATAAACTTCATGTAGGACATCAAGATAAGAACATGCATTCCAGAGGAGTCAAGACAAGAACATTGCATGTTAGTCAATAACTTAATTACTCTTCATGGATTAATACTCATTAGCTATGTAACACTTAGGTTTTATTACACACACAGCTAGTTCTCTAGCAATCTAGTCAGTGACCAGAGCTTCTGCAAGGCTATTGCATTCTGTAACAAGAGACTACACACTGTGGCCAATTTGTACAGCACTTTTTAATTACAAAAAGTGTCATCCTTGCAACAATCCTTTGAAATATCACTTGCATATTCTAGAGTCAAACAAACTGTTACCAAAGTAACATTTCGGCCCAAGTCCACATTAAACTCTCTATCTACTGTTCTACATGGATCTAGGCCAGCCTTACAAGGAAGGAACATGTGAGAAGTTGCTTTGGGCATGGGATACCATAGAAGATATTGTTTTCCTTCCTCCAGTTTCAATTTGTGCTGGATAGGGTAACACTTCTCTTGAAAAGCCAGGATCATGGTTTGGCTGTATTTCTGAACTTGAACTTAACCCTAAAAGTTCAGGTTTTATTGGTGGCCTTGCACAATTGCACCCAGTCCTACCAATGACTGATCTGGCCTTGGTTACACATGTCTTCATTACAGCCCATGTGGACTACTGTAATGTGCTGTATGACGGGCCTTCAAAAGTATTCAGAAACTTCAGCTGATGAATGCTTATCGACCAAGAATGGTTACAGGTAGCACACAACTCCCATGTTACCCTAAATTCTATTGATCTGTATCCAGGTGGAATGCAAATTGCCAGTTATAACCTATAAATTTCTACACATTTTAGAACCCAGCTACCCAAAAGACCGCCTCCCCCATATGAAATTGCTCAGTTCTCAGAAGCTAGAAAGTCAGAAGACTTTCTTTCAAAACTAAGCAAAATCTTTAGAGCAGCATTGTGTGGTAAAGTGAAGGAGCCCCTCCCAGTGGCTGCTCCCAGGCTCCTAACCAAGGAAGGGCTGGGTTTGCTCCTGTTGTGCTATCCTTCTATTATCAGGCCAAGGCTGCATTATTCAAGCAGGCTGTCCATGTTTAAGAGGTCTGTTGGGGTGAAAACTTTATCTTTATCAAATGATTGGGTTGGAAACTGTTTGGGACATGTGGTCTGGCAGGAGGTAAAGTCTTTGAAAACTCACCCATGGCTCTCAGGAACAGCACCGACCTCAGGCATGAGGGGAGTAAATCTGCTTGACTACTGTTGCCAGATCAACTTCAACATTGGTCCTTTATCAGCTACACTGGCTCCCAATTGAAATCCAGACCCAATTCAAGGTGCTGGTATTAACCTATAAAGCCCGAAATGGCTTAGGTCTAGACTACCTGAAGGAACGTCTCCTCCCCTATAAGCCCTCATACCCCTTAAGATCGGCGGGGGAGTCCTTGCTCCGGGAACCCTCTTTGAAGGAAGTACAGAGAGTGTCTACCCGAAGAAGGGCCTTCTCCGTGGTGGCGCCCAACTATGGAATCTGCTCCCCAGAGAGGTCTGCCTGGTGCCGATGCTATATTCTTTCCAGTGCCGGCACTAAATTCTTTTTATTGGATCGCTATTTTAACAACTAATGTTTTAGATGCTTTAGAATTTTATTTTATTTCTTTCCCCTTTTCCACAGTCACATTTTATAGTGATGTTATAGTCATGTTTATATTGTTTCAATAATTAATGTTTTTATAGTAGCTTTATACTTATTGTATTTTTATATATTTTGTAAGTTGTCCTGAGCGCTTGAAGTGATAGGACGGGGTATAAATGCATGTAATAAATAAATAAATCATACATATTAATTTGGGAAAAGGGAAAGTGAGAGCACAACTGCCTGTTGCATATAAATCTCTCTATATATGTGTGTGTGCGTGCACATGTGCATGCGTGCGCATGCATGCACATTACAACCTTGCCTCTGCAGCCTGGAAAACAATCCACAAACAACCCACAGTTGCATATTTGCATATCATAATAACCTAAGGTTTAAACAAGGTTGGATTGTGTCTCAAGTTATACTTAAGGCAGAAAAGCATGTTACATAAGAATGATCTTAAACTTGAACCATCAAAAAACATTAGAAATCAATCCCACTATGAATAGTCAAAGAGGCTCCAAAAGCTGAAGATGTTACTCTAGAATTGGAAAGTAACTGTAATTGTACCAGTAACTGTATCAATACAACTGATATAAATACATAATTAAAAATAAATATTAACCGTCAGGGGAAAATTTCTGCAGTAATGTCATTTTTCATTAGTATGTAAACCAGGAAGAATGGAAAATTTATCAGTAGTTTGCAATCTAAGACCAGCTGTCTGTAAAGCTTGTAATCTGAGGAATGCTGGTCTGTAAATGCAACTGCTGTGAATTTTATTCTTCTGTTTTAAGTGTGTAGATATATTGCGACCAACCTGTATTTAATTCACTATCAGAACTGTGATAATTCACAAACTGAAAATGGCAAGACAAGTTTTGACATGACTGCTTGTAATGGTTCTAAGTTACCTATAACATTCTGAGATATAGATAGAATCTTCATTTACTTTCTAGATCATATCACAGTACATGGTTGTTACACTCTACTGCAGCTTGTTATTAAAGTTGTTGGACCACAAAAGTAAATGATCAAAGCAATGAATGAGTACATCAATTTTGGAGGATGAAGTAAATGTCAGAACAGAACTGCTTTGCATTGTTCCTTCAGCAAATTGATAGATCCACGTTGACATCCTGAAAATGCCACTGTTGATTTCTAGTGAAAAGCACCTCCTTCTTAGACTATTTCATGCAACACAGTATTCTAATATATCAGATTGTGGAAGAATATGGGAAGAAAAGTAGTCCATTAGGCCTTCCTTGCTACAATGCCTTCCTGCCACAAAGTCTCCCCTCCACCCATTCTCTCCTCAATTGCCATTTAAATTTTTAAACTTTCTGGAAACAAGACACTTCTCCTGCAATCTCCTCTGCAAAAGAGGTTCTGTTCCCCCAGTCTGTGAGATTCCAGAAATACTTCAGCTCTAATTTCAATAACATTTATATCCCTAAATCAGATTCTATATTATCTCTCAAAATTCCATGCAGTTACCAATTCTACATTATTTTCACTGTTGACAAAACTGCAAACTGAATTGCTGACCTCAGGAATACTAATTCAAGCCACTATTTTGTTCTTGTAAGCCCCTTGTGCCTGAGAGAGCTGAATGATAGAGTAGCAGCAACTGCAAGTTTTCCACATCACTAAATATCCATGCTTAGTAGGGCTAGAACTGCATCTGTTATATCCCTAGGTGTAACATCAGGATTATATTCACACTGAATGAGTTTGCATGACACTGTAAGCCATGGGGAGGGTGGCTTGTTTGAGTCCCCATGCTTCCTGGGGGTGGCTTATAAGTCACCCAAACACTCCATGGTTTCTTCTAGGGCTTAGGAAATCCTAGGTGCATTGTGTCATCCAAATCCTGATGATTTATCATGCTATCATCAAGGCAGAAAACAGAATAACACATAACAGCACTCCCATGTCCCTTGACCAGAGGGTTTTGCTCTGGTCAAGGGACTCTGCCCGGTAGCTCTTTCCAGGTTCTCCCCATGCACCTGGTGATTCCTGGTGTCCAAAGGTTGGTGGAAGTGATTTAGGCTTCAGGTTCCTGAAACTCACTACCCTTCTGTGTTTGCTCCAAATGGCAGTCAGAGCCAGGAGAGAACAGAAGCATAGCCTCACCCTACTAGTTTTTTTTTTTTTTTTCTCCCCACCAGCTCAAACTACCCCAACACCATTCCCACAAGTGCTGCTGCTGCAGCAGGCAAGGACAGTGGGAGGAGTGGCTGAGCTACCCCACAACGCACTTCCTCAAGGAAGCACAGCACCAGGTGGCTCAGGGACCTCCACTCCCTCAGTGGAGCCAGCAGCTGAATGGTAGGAAGGAAGGGGCCACCTTGCACTGGACTTCCAAGCCCAGTATGAGGCAACCTATGGGCTGGAATTGGAAGAAAGCTGAAAGTGCCCACATTCAGTGGCTGTCATCCCCTCTCCTTTCACAGGGTTCCAGTGGCATCCCATGAGATACCTGCTAAAGGACTAAAGGGGAAGGGTGCCCCCAGGACCCCTGCCATGCTTGTCTATTAGACATGCACAGCTCCCCGTCCCCCGGAGAACTTTAGTCTCAGGGTGGTTATATAGCCACCCTGGGCTTAAATAATAACCCAAACCTGCTCACTGTAACATACTTAAGAAAGAAAGGCTCAAATGGGTGTATAATGTAGTACTTTAAAATTCCCAAGAAATAAAATGCTATCTGTGTTCAGTTAGGATCAGTACTTTTCAAAGTACTCTTGGGAGGATTAATTGCTTCATAACTGTACCTCACTTTGAAGATGTGAAAAATTCTAGAAATAATTCATACATTATATTTGTGCCAAATCCCTTACTGTATTCTGGTTGTTATCCCCTCTCAAAATTATTGAGGGAAACTGTACCCACTGAAGCATAACTCAGTTATTTAAAGACCAAGCAGCTTTATTAAGCACCTTAAACAGGGAGGTAATAAAATGCCTTGTATCAAGTCAGATCACTGGACTATCTAGTTCAGAATAACGTTTTCCAGCCCTAACCAAAGATGCCAGGAAATCAACATGGGACTTTCCACATTAAAGTATCCTCACCAGGTGAGCTATACCCCTTCCCCTAATATAGCAACCCATAAAAAGTCAAATAAGAGTCAAATTATTTATCGAAGTAATCTCATAGTCTTCCATGATGCTCAAGAAATGCTTTTTTAATATATTAGAGTATTACTCAAATCCTCTTCATGGATCACTGCCTTGTCGTGGCAAAGGGACTTGTATGGCTCAATGAAGCTATGAGTTATGCTGTGCAGGGCCACCCAAGACGAACAGGTCATAGTAGAGAGCGCTGACAAAACGTGATCCACTGGAGAAGGAAATGGCAACCCACTCCAGTATCTTTGCCATGAAAACCCCATGGACAGTACCAAAAGGCAAAAAGATATGACGCTGGAAGATCAGCCCCTCAGGTCAGAAGGTGTCCAATATGCTACTGGGGAAGAGCAGAGGGCTAGTACTAGTAGTGCCAGAAAGAATGAAGCGACTGGGTCAAAGCCGAAAGGACAGTTGCAGATGTATCTGGTGGTGAAAGGAGAGTCCGATGCTGTAAAGATCTATACTCCATAGGAACCTGGAATGTAAGATTCATGAATCAAGGCAAGCTGAACGTTGGCAAACAAGAAACAACAAGACTGAACATCGACATCTTAGGAATCAGTGAATTAAAATGGACAGGAATGGGTGAATTTAATTCAGATGACCATCAGGTATACTACTGCGGGCAAAAATCCCTCTGAAGAAATGGAGTAGCCTTCATAGTCAATAAAAGAGAGTAGGAAAAGCAGTACTGGGATACAATCTCCAAAATGACAGAATGATCTCAGTTCGAATCCAAGGCAAACCATTCAACATCACAGTAGTCCAAGTCTATGCCCCAACCACTGGTACTGAAGAAGCTGAAGTTGACCGGTTCTATGAAGGCCTACAACAGCTTCTAGAATTAACACCAAAAACTGATGTCCTTATCATCATGGGGGATTGGAATTTTAAAGTAGGAAGCCAAAAGATAATTGGAATAACAGGCAAGTTTGGTCTTGGAGTACAAAATGAAGCAGGGCACAGGCTGGTAGAATCATCAAGAGAATAGGATGGTCATAGCAAACACTCTTTTCCAACAACCCAAGAGACAACTCTACACATGGACATCACCAGACGGTCAACACAGAAATCAGATTGACTATGTACTCTACAGCCAAAGATGGAGAAACTCTATACAGTCAGTAAAAACTAGAACAGGAGATGACTGTGGCTCAGATATTGAGCTTCTGGTTGCAAAATTTAGGCTTAAATTGAAGAAAATAGGACAAAGCACTAGGCCACTCAGGTATGACTTATATCATATTCCTGATGAATATACAGTAGAGGTGACAAATAGATTTAAGGAATTAGAACTGATAGACAGAGTGCCTGAAGAACTATGGACAGAGGTTTGCACCATTGTACAAGAGGTAGCAACTAAAACCATCCCAAAGAAAAAAAAATGCAAGAAAGCAAAATGGCTGTTTGAGGAAGCTTTACATATAGTTGAGGAAAGAAGGGAAGGGAAAGGCAAGGGAGAAAGAGAACGATACACCCAATTGAATGCAGAATTCCTGAGAATAGCGAGAAGAGATAAGAATGCCTTCTTAAGCGAACAGTGCAAAGAAACAGAAGAAGACAATAGAATAGGGAGGACCAGAGATCTCTTCAAGAAAATTGGAGATATGAAGGGAACATTTCATGCAAAGATGGGCACGATAAAGGACCAAAATGGCAGGGACCTAACAGAGGCAGAAGAGATTAAGAAGAGGTGGCAAGATTACACAGAAGAACTATACAAGAAAGAGCTTAACGTCCCTGATAACCACAATGGGGTGGTCACCGACCTTGAGCCAGACATGACGAGGTGACGAAGTGCTACATTCAATATGCAGGCAAATTTGGATAACTCAACAGTGGCCACAGGATTGGAAAAGTCAGTTTACATTTCCGATCCCAAAGAAGGGCAATGCCAAAGAATGTTCAGACTACCGCACCATTGCACTCATTTCACATGCTAGCAAAGCTAGGCTCAAAATCCTACAAACTAGGCTCCAGCAGTATGTGGACCGAGAACTACCAGAAGTACAGGCAGGATTTCGAAGAGGGAGAGGAACTAGAGATCAAATTGCCAACATACGCTGGATCATGGAGAAAGCTAGGGAGTCCCAGAAAAACATCTACTTCTGCTTCATTGACTATGCTAAAGCCTTTGATTGTGTGGATCACAACAAATTGTGGCAAGTTCTTAAAGAGATGGGAGTACCAGACCATCCTATTTGTCTCTTGAGACACCTATATGCGGGTCAAGAAGCAACAGCGAGAACTGGACACGGAACCACTGATTGGTTCAAAATTGAGAAGGAGTTCAGCAAGGCTGTATACTGTCGCCCTGCCTATTTAACTTATACGCAGAGCACATCATGAGAAAGGTGGGGCTAGATGAATCATCAGTTGGAATTAAGACTGCTGTAGAAATATCAACAACCTCAGATATGCAGATGATACCACTCTAATGGCAGAAAGTGAAGAGGAACTAAAAAGCCTCCTGATGAGGGTGAAGGAGGAGAGCGCAAAAGTTGGCTTGAAACTCAGCATTAAGAAAACTAAGATCATGGCATCCAGTCCTCTCACTTCCTGGCAAATAGATGGGGAAGAAATGGAGGTAGTGACAGATTTTATTTTCCTGGGCTCCAAGATCACTGCAGATGGGGACTGCAGCCAAGAAATTGAAATACTCTTGCTCCTGGGGAAGAAAGCTATGGCAAAGCTAGACAGCATACTAAAAAGCAGAGACATCACCCTGCTAACAAAAGTCAAGGCTATGGTTTTCCCAGTTGCAATGTATGGCTGTGAAAGTTGGACCATAAGGAAGGCTGAGCACTGAAGTATTGAGGTCTTTGAATTGTGGTGCTGGAGGAGACTCCTGCGAGTCCCCTGGACCACAAGGCAATCAAACCGGTCAGTCGTAGAGGAGATCAACCCTGACTGCTCTTTAGAAGGCCAGATCCTGAAGATGAAACTCAAATACTTTGGCCACCTCATGAGAAGGAAGGACTCCCTGGAGAAAAGCTTAATGCTGGGAACAATAGATGGCAAAAGAGGAAGGGGGTGGCAGAGGATGAGGTGGCTAGATGGAGTCACTGAAGCAGTCGGCGTGAGCTTACGTGGACTCTGGGGGATGGTGGAGGACAGGAAGGCCTGGAGGAATGTTGTCCATGGGGTCGTGATGGGTCGGACACAACTTCATGACTAACAACAACAATTACTCCAATCCTGTTCTGACCCTAGATTTGAATTGAGTTAAAAAGGAATAGATAAAAGGATACTATAAAAGCAGTATCACAAGCAATTATAAAATATGAAAAATGCAGAGCAAGATTAAGGTCTGCCTATTAAGTGATCTAGTCAAGGAAGAAATCTCAGTGTACACCCTCTAATATAATGCTCATGGAAAGAAAGCTTGTCCATAAAGCATCACAGAACTTTCTATCAACTCATATTTGCTGCATCAAGAACCCTTTTTGATGCGAATGTTAGTGGATCTCTTTGAGGCATTTCTGCATGTATTTACCAGAACACCTGTCTTTGCTTGTTTATGGTTCTCAGTGAGTTCCAGCAGTCACCCTCCATCTCGATTCTCTTCAGTAACCAGTATGTTAATCAAAGTACACCTACTCCCCCAGTTACAAACTGTTTAAGAACTGTAATACACATACATACAAGATTCTTTCTCTCAGTTGCTCCCTGTAGTTATCTTATTATTGTATTATTATAGTTACTTTATTATTATTGTATTATCATTATTAAAATAGTGTATTGTGTTTAAGATGTTTTAGCATATACAGAAGTGTTTCTAAAGTGTTTCACATGCTTTTTATATACTTGATCCAACTTACATACAAATTCAACTGAAGGATGTTGTCTGGAACGGATCGTGTTCTTAAACCAGGAACCAGGTGCAGTGCGTAGTTGCGCTAATGGCTCACCTAACCCAGGAAAGTACTGATGTCTCCATGCACCTTTGACAACTTATTGATAAAAAACAAAACAAAGTAGCAGCAGCAACACATCAAAGACTGAATACCCAGGGTAGACAGATAATCCTGTTCTGCTTGAAGCATCACAGGCACAGGAACAAACTTCATAACTGTCAACTAGATCCAGTTGTATCTATCCTAATAATAGCCAAAGAAACATAACTGGAAGCTCACAAAGTCATGGACTTTCAGATACCAGGAGCAAAGAGCTATTCAAGCTGGAATGGCTACATTATATATCTTTTACCCAATCCATTTGGAAGGACTTATGTAGGGTATGAGGCCAGCTATTTCAGTATTGCTCTGTTCTACCAGCCAAGAGTAGGAGCTAATGTTAAGAATTGTTTGCGCTAACATATCTTTGTGAACCAAGTCCTAAAGATCCCAAACAGAAACAAAATCTTAGTTGTTTGTCCACTGCAACAAAGTTGTTTTGGTGCAGCCCACGGCTCTACATTTGTTAACGACATAATATACAGGTATATACTACACATTATATACAACTGTATACTCTACAACCTACTAAATTGTTTAAAAGCTTCCTGTAACTCCATTGTCTAAAAAGTTAATCTGACTTAAAATAATGCAACATATCTTGCTATCAATCCTGCGAAAAGTCTCTTTGGCTGTAGGAGCAATCTAAACTAACATATGTGTACTGTTCTAATATATAATCTATGACAAGTCAAACAGCCGTCTTATAAACTAGCAGTACGATGACTAACAACTCCATTTCCATCAGAAGCCCTTAATCCTACGTAAGAAGTCTGCACGCTAATAGATGTCACAGGAAAATGTTAACCAGCCACAGCTGGCTCCCAGCTATAAAAAGCATTAATGAAAACACAAATACTAACTTTGCCACCCCCACTCTTCACCCTCCCAATCCCTACGTCAAGGCTGTGCAAAGGCATCACTTTCAAAGTGTTTTGTGTGAATGAACTCCCTGCTCTGAACTAGATTGGTCTGGTTCCCTGAAGTTTGTTTACTGAACAGCATGTGCAGAAACAGACTGGTCATGGGGGAAGGGGGGGGGGACAAATCACATGATCCCTTGGCTCAGGCAATGGGTATTACTGAGAGCCATGAAATATGTGCTTTTCTATAGCAATTCAGAACAGGAAGTTGGAGATGGAGGAGTAAGCTCAAATAATGCAAATACTATCAGAAGACAAAAGAGTGTCAATGTGTTTTCATTTCAAATATCACAAAGAATAGTTCAGTGAATTTGAAATTCCTCAGATTAAACCTGAGTTTAAGAAAGCAGAAGACTATGTTCCTGCAACTATAAAATATTTATTTTATCATATGATGGGTATCTCTAGAATAAAGCTTTCAGTATGACTCTTTTTAAAAGTTAAGATTTAGAGGCAGACAGATGTGAAGGTTTACGTATTTTATTTACTACTTAAAGTGCTATACTGCATCTTCATTGAGGCATGGATCCCATGACAGTACAAATAAATAAATAAAATGCTGTTTTAACATTATCAGTTGTGGATTAGCTCATATAGTAACTAATGAAGAATTCATACAATAACAGTGCAACTCTAATTTTGACATAATTATACTCTGTACCAGTTGTTGAGTTGCACAAACAATGATGTTATAAGTATCAGCAAATAAAAAATGCAGTTGTAAAGATGTATTACAACCTGCCACAGAATCACTGTTAAGGGATCAAGAACAAGCTGTGAGACAGTATGCTCCCTCCAAGTAAAGTCCCTCACCAAAGGCTCCTGAGCAAACAAAGCAATCTTGGAACAGAAGGAGGGGGGTGGGTTCTCTCACAGATCACTGATTAAAGAACAGGAGACAGAGAGTGAATCAATGGCCATTTCTCCCAATGGAAAGATGTCAGCAGAAGACTCCCACAGGGCTCTTTATTGGGACCAATGCTTTTCAACGTATTCATAAATGAGCTGGAATTAGGAATAGGAAGTGAAGTGGCCACGTTTGCTCATGACACTGCATTATTTAGGGAAGTTAAAACCAAAGGGATCATGAGGAGCTCCAAAGGGATAGGACACCTTATGCTTGCACTAGCCCAGAGATTATGTACACTCATGGCAGTAAATTAATGCTTAAAATGTACTTCAGGAGATGAAGATAAAAACAGAGCAACAAAAACCAACTCCAAATGCAATGCTTGTGAAAAATGTTACATAATACCCGATGCCAGAGCACCAAGCTCATCAGGAGCTGGAAAGTAAGTCTGAGATGCCAATTAAGTGATCAAATATTAACAATTTACTATCTATATGAACACAGTCAAATACTGTCAAATATTCTATGAAGTCAAACACATCCTTGTATAAATGGAGACCTATCATTTTAATACATCATGGTGTTGGCTGTCAGCAATAACTGGACACCTTGATCCTGTAATCACCCTGCCCTCAAACACTCTCCAGAGTGCCCTTTTTCCACCTACTAAATTATGCTTATTCCCTATAGACTAGAACTGTAGGAAGTTCTGAACACAGAATATGGTTGAGAAAGCATGAAGAAGACATCATAATGGCCGCAAGTCATGATGAACCCCAAATCTACTGCATTTATTGTTGAGAGGACTCTATGTGAGGTAGATATTACCATTTTCTGTAATGTTGCAGGATTCTGGAGTCTTGTAGAATACAGTCATTGCAAATACAGAAATACATAAACTCAACTCTTCCAGTTCATTGTTATTGCTCTGAAAGGATCATAATTTGAATATTTGACCGGGATCCAAGTTTAGGATTTAGGTGGACCCGCACTCCTCCCTAAAAATACAGTTCACAGTTTAGGGGTGCTCCTTCTTCTTGTGCTACGCCTGGATACCCAGCTTGTAACAGTAGCCCTCTTTGCCAGCTTTGGAAATAATGGATCTGCACACAATAATTACTGACTTTACAACATCCAGATTAGATCACTATAATATAAACCATTTGGGACTGCCTTTGAAAATTGGGTAGAAACTGCAATTACAGTGGTACCTTGGCTCCCAAACGCCTCAGTTCACGACCATCAGGTCGTGAACACAAATTTCAGTAAAATTTTGACACAGGTCGCGAATTCCGCATTGGGTGGCAACCAAGATCGTGGCCATCTCCCCACCCCTCTGAGTGGGGAGATGGCTTCAATCGTGCTGGGAGTGGGGGGGAAGATGACCTCGATCACGCCCGTCTTTCCTGCATGAGCGTGCCCATGATTGTGCCCGGCTTTCCTGCACGAGGGCAACCACAATCTCGGCCATCTCCCCCCCCCCCAGCATGTTTACGCCCGTCTCCACCCCCCGAGCACACCGGCATTTGCACCCGCCTCCCCCCCCAGTGCACCCACGTTCGCACCTGTCTCTCCCCTCTCTCAGCACACCTGCGTTTGCGCCCGTCTCTCCCCGCAGCACGCCGGGATGACGGGCGCATGCAGGGATGATGGGAGCAATCGCAGTCGTGCCGGTGGGGGGCGGGGAGAAGGCTGTGCTCCTGCTCGGGGGTGGGGGAAGATGGCCGTGATCTTTGTTGTTCTTTGTCACTTTGCTTTACATTTTTCTGATTTTAAAAAAGATAGTTACAGAATGGATTAACTTTATTTACACTTAATCTTATGGGGAGATTTAACTTGGCTCACGACCAATTTGGGTCACGCCCAGAGTCCTGGAATGGATTAAGTCCGTGAGCCAAGGTACCACTGTAGTTCAAAAGGTAATGCTTAGATCGTTAACTGAGACATGTCACATACAGCTTCCTATTCAAATATTTTTCAGTTTTTCTGAGTTTCTGAGCAGAATTCATACTGGTGATGATTTTTAAAAACCAAAAGAAAAAAAAAAAGTCCCGGACAACTGAGGTAGGTGTGAGAAATCAATAGCTACTGTCTGTATACACAGTCACTTCTGCTTTATTTCACAGAACAGAAGCAGGGCATGGAGCACATCACAGTGACATTTCCTGCCAGGAATGGAAACAGTAGTTTCACAAGCAGTGCATGAAAAGAGGAAAGGGATCTTAGATCTCTTCCATCTTCACTACAGTCACTGCGAGCTACTCCATTCTGCCCTCAATCCAAGTCTTTTCCCCCCGGGGCCAAGAAGAGTTTGCAGAGGAAGATGAAAACCCTTCAAATATTCTTCCATGTATTGCTGGAGTGGGGGGAGCCTTGAGGTGTTTCATGTTTGTATAGAGCACTTATGCGACCTTGGTTCATTTGGGAGTTAGCGACCTTCTCCTTGCTCATTTCTAATCTGAAGGGCCTGTTCCATATACTCCTCCCATAGTTACATTTGGCTTGCTAGCTGTATCAGTGCCTACACCTCACTGGCTTACTCTGTATCCAGATGCATGAAAAGCAAACAGAGCTAGGACACATGCTTGACACTAATTTACAGGTTTATGAGGATGAAGAGAACCAGATCACTTTTCTCAGATCTCAGGTTTTCAACCATATTGTAAGATCAGAATTTACAAGTTCCTTTAATGGAAAATGGCTTCCATTGTCTAGAGGCTGACATAGCAAATGCAGGAGGTGCTTTCTCTTAAATTACTTCACTTATTTTGCTCCATTAACATTTAGATAGAGGAACCTAGTTAGGGCAAGTGATGAGGTTCCTTTCCATTCAAAGAAGATCTTCAGTGCCTTCCAGGATTTCTCCCATTTTACACATTTCTGGAGCAAAGTGGAAAAAGCCATCAGGAGGCAGCTCTGCCAACTTTATAGCAAGCCCTGGCAGAAAATAGGACTTCTGCAAAACTCAGGTCTTAATTATTTTGTTTTTAGAAGCTTTACATACATGTGAAGCTTTTAAATCTAATTTAAACTTAAGGCTTACTGCTGTCCCTGACAATTTAGTTCTTCAAGCTGAAGCAATGTCATGCATTGTTTTGAGAGAAAAAGGATGGCATAACATTTGTACTACCTGTGACCTAGAACTGCAAGGTATGTATGTGTTTGCCAGTTTCCTACTTAAACAATTCCTTCCCCTTCCATTTCCTCCCCAAAAAGATTTCCAAGTCTGACATGCTTCAAAATATGAATTTAGTGGAGAAAGTTACGGAACAGAATACTGACCAAACTAACGTGTGTGCACACCACTGACATGTACAGATTTTACTTTGCTGAACCAAAACAATGACCTATGAAACAAAAAAAAGTAAAGAATGACTCATATCTGAGCTCAACATTAAGTTTATGGGTGACAGATACGGTGCCTTTTTCATTAAAGACACAAAATGTAGTGTAGATTCAACAACACAAGGAACTTAGACAAAATCAAAACTTTATAGTATAACTATAAGAATCCAAGCAATGCTATTTATTCTGTGAATCCTCCCCATTATCATTGCAACAACGCACAGGTGACAAAAGGCATGTCACCAGAGTTATGTTCAATATGCACTCTGTTCAACTAGCAGCCAGACCTTAAATACACTCATACAGAGAGGTTCCATTCTCAAAGGTGGGGAATATTGCACAGCAATCAAAGTATGAAAAATGTCAATCAAGAATAATTAAGTACTTTAAACCATGCACATATTTGTGTATTTAAATTTGGAGGAATATCCCCTATCTGTTGATGTACAATCTGTATTTGACTCATGCCCTTGACTTCAGAAATATTTCAGCAGACCACACAAAGTCAGAAGAAGTTGTTTTTGGCAAACCGATGTTATCAGTCATGTTGGCATTAGTACTGCATGTCCATTCATTGTGTATTTTACTTTATGTACAGGCTAGTTCTAGAAAGAAACTTTTGTCCCAAACTTACTTTTTTACGGTGGATTGGTTCAAATGTTAAACTAGATGCATATAAACTATGTAGGTTGGGTTGTTTGCAGAAAATCCCATAATTGACCCAACAGATTGTGGCTTGTTCTGTCCCTCATCCTTGCTCAGTCCTCCTGGCATGTATCTCAGGAGACTTAGAGCAGATTCTATATTTCAGGATCTCTTGGTCCCTCTCAATATAAGCAGCCTTCTTACTCTTTTTCTACTGTTTTGGCCATGTTTTGTCTTTCCCAGCTCCCAAAGAGTTTTTCCATCCTTCTACTGCCCCTGCCTGCTCATACCTTCCTGCATTTCTAATAAATATAAACCTCTTCATACCCCTGTTGTGTTTTTCTTTTAGTGTACTGTTATCTTTGCCTGCCTGTGCTGCTTATTCGGTTCCTCCAGGCTCTCTGAAGTAGTTCTCAATCCATATTCCACCCCTCTCTCTCACACACACAGATTCCTAGAGTGGTGGATTTTATTGCAAAGAAGCTTCCACTCATCCTTCCTCATGCTTTTGTTGCTTCAAACAAGAAAATCTCATTGAGCATGAGCCACCAAGTCTTCTGACATCCCTTGCCCCAAATGCTCCCACTCAGTAGCCCAACATCTCAAGCAACTTTTCTACTCACACCTATCTTCTCCCTTCCTGTGCCGCCCGTACAAACAATACCAACCAATCCCCCTGCAAAGAAATCCCCAGTGTGTTGCTACTCCAAAGAAGATCTTAGGATGGGCTTTATTTATTGATTGATTTACATATGTTTATAGGCTGCCTATAATTGCTGAGGCCTTCCTGGGCGGCTTACAATGTAAAACATACCAAGAGTAAAAACCCATTAAAACCAATTAAAACATAATAAATTAAACATCTATAAAAATAATTAAAAAGGGCCACAGCATACAGACTAAATGTTTAAAAAAATCCTAAAAAGATATGTCCTAAAAAGATATGTCTTAAAAAGATGATGGAAATCCTATGCTGCAAGAGTTACATGTATGTGGAATGGCATGAGGCTACATAATTCTTGCAAGTATTGATGGGAAAAGTATTTCTGCAGTTCTTCCCACTCAATGACAGCACACCCATAGGCAGATCGTTAATGGACCCAGATTCACTCACAGGTTGCTGAATGATATTTTACTTTCCTCTTGAGTCACAGATTCAAGTGATCTGTTGGATTCAAATGAAGTTGTGTGTGTGTGTGTGGGGGGGTGTTCATTCATACACTGATGGCAGTGACGTATTTTCAGACATTGATCTTAATAGTTCAGTGGAATTCCTCTTGCTTGCACAATATCCAAACCTACAAATACTCAAATCATAAGTATTTGAAAAAAGGAAATATTGCATATTTTTATGCAAGGCAACTTGAATATTTGACATACAGCAGGTGCTGGAAAATTACTCTTTTCTGCAAGAACTACTAATAATTAGAATTGCACATATTTGCTCTAGGCAGGGAAAGTTACCTTTACAACTTGCCTATGATAAGCTCCTTATATATATCATTCAATAATGCACAGGAAGAACATTATATTTTTTACCTGTTCCACAGAAGTTTGCATCTAGGGTTTACTGCAGAAAATTATAAAGGAGAATATACTGTCCCTTAGTATTCAAAGGATAGCTCTTAAAATACCATGCCTCACATTTTCTTAATAATCTATATGGTAGATTAACACTATTATTCCACAAAGCAGATTTGGGAGGTGTGAGAAAGCAGCTCTGACCACGTAATCAAGTTCTAGGGCCAGAAACAAGTATATGGTCCTAAACAGACAGACTCATTTCCAGAGCATCCAAAAATGATCAGAGGTCTATTTTATCATCAATTTACTTATCTACTGCACTTCTGTACTTGCAAGACAAAGAAAAGCAGGGTATAAGAATATTTTTCAGGAACTCCAAATGAAGTATTGCATGCTTTAGGTCTATGTGAGCTGCCTAGAGATGCTATGGTGCAACAGGCGGCATATAAATGTTTAAATAAATAAACAAACAACTTTTTTGCACAGTCACTATCAGCACAGTTTGCTAATTTGTTAATTTTTAATCAGTCTGTATTCTTCAATAACTCTACCTTCCCTTCACTCTCTCAGGATGATTTCCTCTTTGTCAAACACTACATCCTTAAACAAGTGCCCTGTGAGTCAAGCACTGATTCTGTACTTCTCACACCACTGCTGGAAGAGCAAACTACAAGTAGTTCAGCCTACATTCTTCCTGATCCTGAAAGTTTCTGAAAGATACTCCATCTGGATGGTTGGCTGCTGAAGGAGACTATTATCATATCATTTAGTGCTCTAGACAGACGACAGAGTACCTGCTGCCTCCTTGGCTCCATGTTAATTATAAATGCTCAAGGTGTGAACAGAAATATGAACTATTTCATTTGCTGAACTTGAGAAGCAGCACAGTGCAGAATGTGAGCTAGGAACCAGAAGGTCTCTAAATCATTCACTGGATGTCTTTAGATAAGGCACTATTGTCTCAAATTCAGCTATCTACCTGGAATGTTGTAAGGAATGCTGCGATAATATATGCAAAACAAGTTGAACAAGTGAAATACACAATACTAATGTTAAATCAATTGTGATTAAACCAATTTTATGGCAAACAGACAGATATTAGACCTGTCCTTTGGGCAGAATAAGGCTTAATATATAAAAGTAAATATATAATGTAACCTGTATTCTCCACTGATGAGCCTTCTAAAAAAAGAATATTTAAAATGCATATATTTGGTCAGACCTCAAGTAGGCTTGCTGTGTGTGTGAGAGAGAGAGAGAGGGAGAGAGGGAGAGAGGGAGGGGAATGTGGGGGCAGAATTCAATTTAAGTTTGCTGGACTTCCAAAAAGGAGAGTGGAATTGGAAGGGAAATAATAAACCCAAATCATTCAGGGTCAGTCTGATGCATCCAGTATGTCAGTGACTGATTTCCCTCATCACCACCACCCCTCCACACACACACAATCCTTCCTTAGGATGAAGTTTGAAATCAGCATTAAATTAACCATGAATACATTGTATTTAGACATGACAAGAAAAAATGCAAAACAACTCAATAAAACTAATTATCAAAAAGCCTTTTCATTTGCAAGGAACAAACATTTCTACAATATAGAGTTAAGTGAGGAACATTTAGGTTGTCTGTTTCCTGTTTATCATGCACTTGAACAAAAATTTGTCCTGGGTCTATTAGAGATTCTTTAAAATCCTATGTTCATGAATGTTTTGTTTAGAAACATTTAGCGGAAAAAATGAATGGCATGCTGTAAACAGAATGAAAATTACCCACAAAAGAAAATGGTTTGACAGATGCTAACATCTGTGCACACAGATTTTCCACAAGTGTCCTTTCCCGCTCCTCCCTCTTCAGCCATAATAAATTCATATTGTGTAACTCAGGCTTGGGTTTTTCTTAGGGTAAACACAAGGAGTGACCTCAAGTCTAATTCACTTACCTTGAAACATTAGTATTGGACCCATTACCTTTACTCAAAGGCAGATCTTGTGATAAATAAATAGCACTTGTGTAAGCAGATATAAAATAGTCCAGCATTAGAAAAAGCAAAAGTTGTCAAGAAGTTTATGAATGCTTCAGGATATGCCTAATGCTGTTAACTTAATACTGCACAAGTGAAAATTCGATAATCATTAGAAAATGTTGAAACATTATCATTCCCACTAGAAGGATATTTATTTAGTTTGTTGTTGTTAGTCACGAAGTTGTGTCCGACCCATCACGACCCCATGGACAACATTCCTCCAGGCCTTCCTGTCCTCCACCATCCCCCGGAGTCCACTTAAGCTCACGCCGACTGCTTCAGTGACTCCATCTAGCCACCTCATCCTCTGCCACCCCCTTCCTCTTTTGCCATCTATTGTTCCCAGCATTAAGCTTTTCTCCAGGGAGTCCTTCCTTCTCATGAGGTGGCCAAAGTATTTGAGTTTCATCTTCAGGATCTGGCCTTCTAAAGAGCAGTCAGGGTTGATCTGACCGGTTTGATCGCCTTGCAGTCCAGGGGACTTGCAGGAGTCTCCTCCAGCACCACAATTCAAAGGCCTCAATCCTCTGGCGCTCAGCCTTCCTTATGGTCCAACTTTCACAGCCATACATTGCAACTGGGAAAACCATAGCCTTGACTATACACACTTCTGTTGGTAGGGTGATGTCTGTGCTTTTTAGTATGCTGTCTAGATTTGCCATAGCTTTCCTCCCCAGGAGCAAGTATATTTCAATTTCTTGGCTGCAGTCCCCGTCTGCAGTGATCTTGGAGCCCAGGAAAATAAAATCTGTCACTACCTCCATTTCTTCTCCATCTATTTGCCAGGAAGTGGGAGGACCGGATGCCATGGTCTTAGTTTTCTTAATGTTGAGTTTCAAGCCAACTTTTGTGTTCTCCTCCTTCGCCCGCATCAAGAGGCTCTTCAGTTCCTCTGCACTTTCTGCCATTAGAATAGTATCATCTGCATATCTGAGACTGTTGATATTTCTCCCAGCAATCTTAATTCTAACTGGTGATTCATCTAGCCCCACTTTTCTCATGATGTGCTCTGCATAGAAGTTAAATAGGCAGGGCGACAGTATACAGCCTTGCTGAACTCCTTCTCAATTTTGAACCAATCAGTGGTTCCGTGTCCAGTTCTCGCTGTTGCTTCTTAACCCGCATATAGGTTTCTCAAGAGTCATATAAGATGGTCTGGTACACCCATCTCTTTAAGAACTTGCCACAATTTGTTGTGATCCACACAATCAAAGGCTTTAGCATAGTCAATGAAGCAGAAGTAGATGTTTTTCTGGGACTCCCTAGCTTTCTCCATGATCCAGCGTATGTTGGCAATTTGATCTCTAGTTCCTCTCCCTCTTCGAAATCCTGCCTGTACTTCTGGTAGTTCTCGGTCCACATACTGCTGGAGCCTAGTTTGTAGGATTTTGAGCCTAACTTTGCTAGCATGTGAAATGAGTGCAATGGTGTGGTAGTCTGAACATTCTTTGGCATTGCCCTTCTTTGGGATCGGAATGTAAACTGACCTTTTCCAATCCTGCAGCCACTGTTGAATTTTCCAAACAAGAATAAAAATACTATGTTCAATATTTCACCAGCAGGGGTGTCCACTCATATAACAGACATAATCTATGCTGATTTACCAATTATCAAGAGCATCTAATTGTTTTAGTCTCATGAGTCAGCTATAGCTTGCAGGGATTGATGGACTGCCTCTTTTGAAATACCTCATCTAACTCCTTTTTGGTAAATAGAAATTAAGCCACTGCTATCTGACCGCAGAAGGAGGTGAGAGTGAGTAAGAGAATGGAGCTACTATGCAACCTTGGATCAAGTATCACACTCTTTTTGTAAATAATGGGCAAAAGAAGGGATTTGGAGTTGGGATGTAAGCCTCTTAAAAGAGAAACCTTTGGCAAGCCAAGTTCTTTAAGACTCAATTGTGTTGTTCAAAAAAGTTAGTAATAGTACTGCTCTACTCCACAGGAAAGATTCTGAAGACTGAGAGAAATGTAGAGCACTGTTAAGGAAAAACTTTCAGATTTCAGAAGGGAAATGACAGTTTGAGAACATGGGAAATATGAAGGTACTGCAAATCCTATTTTGTAATCTGAAAATGTCCAGACTTGTAAAATATCATCCAATTAAAGGACAGGAATTTTAAAGAGACTATTAAGTCAGGCTCACTATTTATTTGATACTGATTAATATTTGATTACTTAATATTTTGTCATCCATGCAGAATTATATCAGGAGCCTCTCAATTGATAGTTCACTGGTAGAGCGTATGTTTTACGTGCAACACTCCCAGCCTCAATCTCTGGTATTTTACAAGGTATGGTTCAGAAAAATGGTGCTGTGAGTCAGGGTAAAAAAATACTGAGATGGACCATGGTGTAAGCATAAGGCTGCCTTCAACCTTTGTTACTGTACTTTGTCCGCCAGTGTTATTTACGATACACAAGTGGATAGTTACATGAATCTGGTAAAGTGAATTAGATACAGCCATCACAACTCATTTAAGACCCCTGATATTGACTCTTAGTACTGAATACAGTGCTCTATCCATACTGAACATTTCCAAAATGCTTCAAGGAACAGTTCACTTCCAGCTAGAGAGCAGAATTATTCTAACCTTCAGGACCCCTTAAATTAGCACAGTCAACCTTGCAACTTTCCTTATTTTGATGCTTACTTTAAGCAGTAATTTGCCAGTTTCAGTTACTCACCTAATATTTGGCTGGTCAGAATTTAACAATGGTGATGTATTTTGGGAAAGGTTATCTTCCTGAAGATGACATCTTAAATCTTTAGCAATCAAATAGTACACTCTTTGAACAACCACTTGAACCTGGATTGCTCTCCCTTCAGCTGTTCCTTGTGCCTCCACAATGTCAAGAAGCGACTCACTTAAGGAAGACACTGCGAAGGGGGATAATTTGGACTCCTGGTTGGTATGAGTGTAAACTGTCTTGGAAGTCTTCATATCGGGACAGGAAGTCTGATAAAAATAAAGCCATAAACCATATCATTGTACAGAAATGCATACAATAGTTTACAGGTTGACACAAGCACTTTCAATTGAGTGCATTTGTTACATAATCAGTATAAAATTGTTGAGCAACAACCAATATTTTGGCCATCATGTACTGTACTAGTTGCAGGTTTGAATTTCAAGGCAATCCTATGTAAAATACATTGCATCAGTATAGCCTTGATGAAACCAAGGTATGTTTGATCAATGAATCAAAGTCAGGATCTATACTTGGTAAGTGCCAAAGATGTATGGCTTTATTATTTTTAACTCAAGTTTCTATTACTACTTGAAAACAATAGGTGCATTAATATTCTTAACTGCAAAGAACCATCCAGAGGATATCACATAAAGGATATCATCAATCACTTTCATCAACTATGCATATTTTACAATAATCCTTTATGTTTCATAAAAAGGGTATAGAGGGTTCCAAGATGAGGTAGAGAAATTAAATGCACGCATATTAGGACTAACTTTATTCAATGTAAGAAACATGGAGTTTACTCCAAGCTCTTATGAACATTCTGTAGAAAGGAAATACACAGAGAAACAAACCACAAAGTAAGTTGTAGACAGGAAGGATGGAAACACCATAGAGCTACTATTTCTAGCTGCAGCTCTGTATTTTTTCAAAATGTGTTCTTTTAGAACAGTTGGTAATTTTATGCAGCTGAGCTGCAGACAAGATGAACAGTAAACTTCTCAACAGAAGGTAGTGATGCTATCCAGCACAGTAATATGGCTACTGCAAATTCACACAGAAACTAAGTATTTGAACATATATAAAACAAAAATCTTGCTTGTAAAATGCCATGCTGAGCATTCGCTATCAAATATTCAAAATTGTACAACATAAAGGAAGACTACTGAGAGCATATGAGCATCCTTGTATGCATTGTTTCAAAATATCCATTTAATAATTTGCTCTGAAGTGTTAAACCATAAAATAAACTTTACCTGATTAATTGCAGACACTTGAGGGGAACTGTCCTTTATGGCAGATAAATGGAATATCCAGGCCAAAGATATGCTTCTTTTAGTAAATAATGGTTCTTGAAAATCTGGTCTCTCTTTCTCTGTTGGTTCTTTAGCAACAACCTTCTGACTGAAATAAGTATTCAGGATAACTGGATTTTTTTCATTCAGGAGGAAAAGTTTTTGCCTGAAAAACAGAAGTATGATTATCCCATCCACTTCCTTCTAAAATGTTAAAAGAGTTAAACCTGTTTAAGATTATATGCTGGTTGCTTTCTTGAATTTTCTTTTTAACATAGAAACATTTAAATTTTTACATATTTTACTATACTGTTTGAAGGTGGGGAAATATTAATATTAATCCATACTAAGCTATATAGATGTCATGAAGACAGCACAGCATAGTACTCAGACCTTCCACTTTGGGCACAATGTGGCCTTTAGTGGTGGGAGATAGGCCTGCCTGCTTTACAAGACAGTAATCAGTGCAAATGCTATAGTGCAAAAACTTTTTGTGGGGGGCGGTGGGAGAGAAATTACCAAGTTAAGTTGCAGCATAAACTCCAAGAAACCAACAGGTGATGTGAATTTTCCCCTTTCCTTTTAGTAGCAAAGTAGTTTTAAGAAGTCTAACTGTGCGTTACTTGCTTTGCACAAAAGAGATGCTCTGAAGCAAGCTATGGAAAGTAGACATTCTGTGTCTACTAGATGAAAAGACTGGGCGGGGGGTGGAATCAAATGCATGACAATCTCACTACTATGTTAGGAGCTACAGTATTTGGCAAGCATCTGCACCATAGATGGCATCTATATGAAAGTGTCTCAGTTGCAATCTCTATCAGTATGGCACTCCCTTTGTGATTTTTTAAAAATATGTGTTTCCCCTAAAAATTGATTTACCAAGTTCTGGTTTATTTATTTAAACAATTGGTTGGTTGCCTGTGAGAGAGGAGCTCTCAAATGCCCTTACTCACATAATTTAAAAAAATGTGGTAAGAAATACAGTTAAAAAGCGTGCAACAATAAAACTCACATAATAAAAACTAATATGCCAATAAAAGCAGTAACAACAACAACAGTCTAAAAAATTCAAATGCTAGCATGAAAACGAAACCTACCAGATAAAACTGTAGTTACAGCCCAGTCCAATAAAACAATCAATGTAAGCCCAGGATAAACACCTGCAACCATGGACTTGACATATCCTTGATGGCAAGTTATACTTAAGCATGGAGCTATTGCAGGAAAGGTTTGGTCAGTCACCAAAGTGGCCACAGTTGGATGACTGGGAAGAGCATCTGCTGCTAATCTTAAACTGCAGGCAGGCTGATACAGATGAAGGGTTCGAGGCTTTCAAGGTCAAAACCACGACTTGAACTTGGGTTTAGAAATGCATCAGTAACCAGTGCTACTGGCACCATATATGCATAATACATCATCACCCTGCTTCCACCAAAAGAAGAAGTTCTCAGAATATCTAGGAAGGCAGTCCCATGTACACTGCGTTACAGTAGTGCAACCTGGATGTCATTAGGTTATAAGAAAGCCCATTATTTGTAGTTCTGACTTATTACAAGCTACTAAGCATTCTACATTGCAACTATATCATTTTGGTTGCAGATATGAAGTGGAGAAAGTGAAGAGGAACTAAAGAGCCTCCTGATGCGGGTGAAGGAGGAGAACACAAAAGTTGGCTTGAAACTCAACATTAAGAAAACTAAGATCATGGCATCCGGTCCTATCACTTCCTGGCAATTAGATGGAGAAGAAATGGAGGTAGTGACAGATTTTATTTTCCTGGGCTCCAAGATCACTGCAGATGGGGACTGCAGCCCAGAAATTAAAAGACGCTTGCTCCTGGGGAGGAAAGCTATGGCAAAGCTAGACAGCATACTAAAAAGCAGAGACATCACCCTGCCAACAAAAGTGTGTATAGTCAAGGCTATGGTTTTCCCAGTTGCAATGTATGGCTGTGAAAGTTGGACCATAAGGA
Organism: Varanus komodoensis; assembly: GCF_004798865.1. Taxonomy (NCBI): domain Eukaryota; kingdom Metazoa; phylum Chordata; class Lepidosauria; order Squamata; family Varanidae; genus Varanus; species Varanus komodoensis. The sequence goes on from NW_025335438.1 coordinate 20,249,763, forward strand.
AGGCTGAGTGCCGAAGAATTGAAGCCTGTGAATTGTGCTGCTGGAGAAGACTCTTGCAAGTCCCTTGGACTGTAAGGAGATCAAACCGGTCAGTCCTAGAGGAGATCAACCCTGACTGCTCTTTAGAAGGCCAGATACTGGAAATGAAACTCAAATACTTTGGCCACCTAATGAGAAGGAAGGACTCACTGGAGAAGAGCCTAATGCTGGGAACAATTGAAGGCAAAAGAAGAAGGGGACGGCAGAGAATGAGGTGGCTAGATGGAGTCACTGAAGCAGTCGGCCTGAGCTTAAGTGGACTCCGGGGGATGGTGGAGGACAGGAAGGCCTGAAGGAATGTTGTCCATGGGGTTGTGATGGGTCGGACACGACTTTGGGACTGACAACAACAACAACAATGCAAGATATGGCAGCATAGTCACTAGCTTGTGGCAATACTCAAGTACTTATACAATGCAGAAAACTCCAAGAATTTTTTTTTCTTTGCTAAATTTCATAAAGTGTCAGCTTACTAACCATCAGTAATAGGCAATTGGAACTAATCTATATGGAATCATTCCATCTGCTTCCTATTTCCATAACATTACTACCTGTTTTATTTATAAGCTTTCCAATAAATTTGTGATGCTGCCTGGAAGCAAGCAACTGAAATGTCCTCCAATCAAGCCAAATCTACATGCTTCCTTCCCTCCTTAGCTGATTAGGCACTCTGCTTTAGAAAGCATGTATCAGGCAGCTAATTATAATTGATTTGTATTTATTTTTCATGAATAATAATTTTGTATGCTCAAAATGTGGTTTGTGAAACCAACTGACCAAATAAAATACATTTTTAAAAGATACATTATGTAAAGGAAATATATAACCTTGTAAACCTTTCCAAATAAAGACACTCCTGTCAGTACAATTGTAAATGGTTTGCCTTGAGAAACAATTGCTAAATCAAAAGGCACATGATGGGGAAAGATGTAGGAAATATTATCATGTATTTAGCAAGCAATGTAGCAGTAAAGTAAGGTTGCTTACCTGTAACCAAGGTTCTTCGAGTGGACATCTCTGTATCACCCCAACCTCCCTTTCCTTGTGGTGTATAAATGTGGGATTCTCACCAAAATGCTTAGCTAAGGAATCTCTTAGAGCCCATGTGTGTGATGTACAGAGATCACAAAGAACAACAAAAACACATTGAGGCATTGTTTAGTTGTATTTAAACCTTGCTATTGCACTTTCTTGATCCAGCTTTCCAGGGTTTTTAATTAGTTCCTCCTATTCAGTACCAAAGTATGTGTAAAGTGCATATTTAAAGCTTGCTATTAAAGAAGCTGCATGACAATGCTAATTAGACAATGATGGGAACATCACTCCAGGTTTGTCATAACAAGGTCTACTTTCTTTTTAGGCTCTGCCAAAAATTTAATTCATGGAATCTAAAGGTTGCTTGTGGACATGGGTCATAATTTTCCTTACACTTTTATGGGAAATTATGGCAGCTGTTCATTTTTCTTGAGTAGGGTCTCTTTCATTCTGCATGAGTAAAATAATCCTAAGCTTAACAGAAATAGACAAGTGACATGAAGGAACCTGTTATAAAATATTGCAATGTATTCTCAGTCTTTAACAGTAATGTTCCTGATCAGAATTCCACACAAATTGCAGAGGAAGCCTTATATAGACACTTGGGGTTCCCAAAAACTATCTGCATGCTTCTCCCTCCCACATGAAACCTTACCTCTGCTATGCTACAATATGCATGCAAGAGGTTACCTGCCAGTTAGCATAAACACTTTGCTGCTGAGTAGCTGGGAAAGAGGATGTAGGGTAGTAGTTGTTGTTTGTAATGCATATCTCCTGACCCTAATGCATTAGGGGTACCCTGGTTAAACAAACCCAATACTTCCTCTTCCCCAGGGCAGGAAGAAATAGCTGTCCAGATGGGAAACACAAGAAATTCACGATTTTAAGCACATTGCTATAATCAGGCAGAAATATCCACCTCCATACATTCCAAACAGAAGGCACCTGTAAAGATAATAGTTTCTGTCTATGTCATTCAGTGTGAACCCAGTATTCATATGCTACACAATGAGAAAAGAGACTCTAGCAGTACTTATTTCAGTATCTTTAACATTCTACTGCTTCCGGGAGCTCATAGGAATTAGGAGCTGACTTGCCTTCTAGTTCTTAACAGTATACTCTTCAGAATTTAGGGTAATATAACAATCACCACCTTATTTTGAATGGTCCTCTTTCAGTTCAAACCTGATCAGCACAACACAATCCAAACTCACTATTAAAGGGAAAGATAAGCAATTCAATTTTTAATAGTCAGAAATAATCAGTGCAACTGTTTTCTGTTCTCATAATTTAGTTGGGCCTTTCCAGGATCTTTCATTAAGAGACCAGAAAGCAACTTAAAATTCCATGGTAATTCTAATCAAATGGCTGGTTCACTTGTTTGTCTGTCACTTGATTGTCCAAGTGCTCGATGAACCACTATACTATTTATCCTTTATTCCTTACATTTTTAATCATTCAGTAACAAAGGTTTTCTGGGTGGATTACAACTTGCTAATACAATACATATATAGTGTAAAACTAACATGACAACTACAATCTCAGTATAATAATTTTGAATTCACATTTCCAAAATCATGTATTTTCTGACATAATTTCCAAGCACTGAAAAAGTTTGAACCCATGAATACAACTACATATTTTAATTTATTGTGATACTCATAATGCTTTTAGCAGTGGCATAATGACAATGATTCCAAGACTAAAAAAGCTGTTAACTCGACTGAAACAACACAGGTTAAGGATGACCTGATGATATGTCAAAGTGGCAATATGGCAGGTTTGCTATGCCAGGGACATGCATGCAAAATCCAGTGGTGGACCAGATAGCCCTTTCTCCACCCAGCCTCCAATTGGCCATGAGATTTCAGGGAGCATAGCCCACCCTGATGCTGAGGTAGGACCCCACCCCCTACTGGTAACATGGGTGGGAGATCCTCACATTATCTGATTTCTGAAGGTGTTGTGGGCCACTGGGGACCACACTCCTCTACCCCATGTCTTTTCCCTCTGGGAAGAGGACATAGGGCATGTTATAGGGCATGTGAGCCACCCAGAGATACTTAAGGATAAGGGGTGCAGCATACATTCCAATAAATGAGTAAATGATATACTCAGCCTGGAGTGACCCACTAAGCTAGACCATACTGATACCATCTTGCATAGGTCCAAGAAACAGAACCTCTGTTCTGGAAGCAGCTTCAAGTCTCTGTTTAAATGAAAGGTCATGACACCTAACACTGGCATTGCAATACAGTTGATTTGGCTGAGGTCATCTATAGAACACGTGTTGCCACTTAGCCAATCTATTCAGTCATAAACTGAAATTGTTCAGGTGTCTGAACAATAGGAATCTTCCAGCATCCATCTCAGAGCTAGAGGCACACCATTAGTTGACACTCATCAGACAAAATGAAGAGATTCTCAAAAATTGGGAACCCCACATTAAAGGATCTCCTCCCACATGAAATTGCCAGAGTATTTAGATCTTCATCTGAGATCTTTCTCGTAATCCACTCCATCAGAAGAAGTAAGGTCGATGGTGACCAGAAACAGGGCGTTGTCAGATGTAGTGCCTTGTTTCTAGAATTTCCTGTATTCCAGAAAGCTCACACAGCATCAACTTTGTTTTCTTTTCAGTACCTTTCACCTTTCTTTTCAAAAGGTGAAAACCCATTAATTTGCCTGTGCCTTTTAGTTCTGCCCCTTTAAGAAGTTTTTATTTTGTATTGGAATATTTGTGTTCTGCTCAAGAGATTAACTTTAGAATTACATGCAGAGAAACAAGAGGTGTAGATTAAGTTCACTAACACAAATATTAATGAAATGTAAATCTGAAAATTATAAATGATTTCATTTTGACCAATTTACCAGGGAACCAGTGTTGTTCCGCTGCTGGCAGAGAGCACTGCAGCATACTTTATATTTTCAAGTTAGCACATGCACAGTTTCCCTAAATTAAGTGCAAACAGAGGCCAGTATAGAACAGGAACATATTTTCCCTCATTATCTTTACAATTACACTTATTGTTCTCCACTATGGCACTAATCCAGTGTTCTCTAGAGCAGAAAAAACCCTGGGTTCAGCTAAAGCACTTAAGCTACATTTGGGAAACAACTGCTTGTAGTTGTCTACCAACAGGTGGTATTAACTCTTATCAGAAGTGCTTATGTGAACAATGGCTGCAGCAGTTATTAGCAGAAATCAGAGACCTTCATTTCAAGGTTGGGCTTTAGGAAAGGTTTAGTTCCACTCAAAATAAAATTGAGCTTCTCTATTCTTTCTTATGATAGTTCAGTCTATACTCTGAGTAGGCTTATGTAAGCATAAGAGTTTGGAGAGATGTTTCACTAAGCACAGCTTTTCCATCACAATGCCTCATGTTTTCTTCGGCCATTTCTCATTCTTCTAATACCCATCATTCCCTTAGGACCAGGTTTCCAACCCATTGCGTTCTCTGCCCTGTTTCCTTTGCACAGACTCCCTGAATGCACAGTAGATCTAGCTCTTTTCCTGTCAATATGCAGTCTTTCTTGGTACTAGAACTTGTGCATGGTTTCTTCTTTAGCTTCTTTTTGTGTCCAATCTCTATCCCTTTTCATTCCCTTAGCTGTATTTCCATTCACCAGGCTGATGTTCTGCCTATTGCTTATTTTGCCCTCTTCTCTCAGCCACTCTGAAAGTTGTCTGTTCCTTAACTTTGTTAGCTATTGGGAATTGTGCAATGAGGCCTACTTCTTCTTCCTTCCAGCCTTAGTGTCTACTTTGAAACTCAGGGCTTTTATGCAATAAGGAAACAAACATCCAATGCTTCATTTACCAAAGGACTGGCCGTGCCTTCCCCTGTGACTGCAAAGGGACCAGGCTTGGTTCCTAAAATGGAAAGGTGAAAGAGCCAGCCTAGCCCTGAGAATGGGAATGGCTCTCCTCCCTTTGAAAAGCCTGCTTCAGCAATGTGTATCACATGAACAGGTTGGAGGACGAAAGAATGAATACCGAAAGGAAAGAGCCAAAGGGAACAGATCCCCTTATTAAGAATTACTGGCAACACTAGATGAACAACTTCTTCAAAAGATATAGTATTACAAGTCACTGCTACATATGTATGGCTGAACAATTCAAATGAGTATTGCAGCCAAGAAATTAGAAGACTAAGTCTTGGAAGGGCAGCCATGAAGGAACTGGCAAAGTTTGTCAAAAGCAAAGACTTTTCACAGGAGACCAAGGTAAAGATCATCCACACTACTGTATTCTTGATCACTATGTATGGGTATGAAAACTAGACAATGAAGAAATCTGACAGGAAGAAAATCGATGAATTTGAAACTTGGTGTCGGAGGAGAGCTTTGTGAATACCCCAGACTGACAGAACAAGTAACAAGTGGGTCCTAGATCAAACTGAGCCAGAACTTTCACTGGAGGAAAATGATGACACTGAAGCTATCAAACTTCAGACACAATGAGAAGGAAAGTGGGGAGAGAGACTTTGGTTATGGGGCAGCATACAAATGCAGTCAATCAATTGATCAAGGCAGGGAGGTAGGCTAACTAGAAAAGCCCATCATACTAGGAAAAGTCAAAGGCAGAAAAGGAGGAGGAAGAATAAATAAGAGATGTGTTGACATAAAGGAAGCCACAGCCTTGAGTTTCCAAGAGCTGAGTGGGCTTGCAAAGGACAGAATAGTTTGGAGAGCATACATTCATGGGAACACCATAATTCAGAGATAACTTGATGGCATATACCAGGGTGGCCAAACCAAGGCTCACCAGCAGCATGCAGCTCTGAGTTTATTTTGTGGCTTGTAGCTTGCTGCCTGACCACGGGCACTCTCTTGCAGCTCTCAAACATCTGACATTTACCATATTGAGGAAGTTTGGCTGCCCCTGGCATACAGCAATAGCCACCAGCCTCCCACCTCTGCAGCACACATATTTGATATTCTTCTCTTCTCCATTTGTTTCCTTGTAATTCCTGTTCTCCTGTCAAGCTCCAAGCCAAGAAAAAGGAGTCAGGAAAGTTGTGCAAATGAAGAATATCACTCAGCCTTGTCTTACCATCCATGCCAGCCTAGAAGGATAGAGGCACTATATTTATTGTTTATTTTATTTATTTAGGAAACTTCTATGCCACCCCATTCGCCGAAGCCTCGGGGCAGCTCACAACAATAAAGGGGATGAAACAGATCTTTTGCTCAACAGTTCTCAGCTCAGCCTGGGCTGAGGCCATTGCTGAACTAATTCCTTTCAAACTATATGATCAGTGTTTTGCAGCAATAAATTACATATTTGGAACAATTTAATTCCATTTAGGAAAGAACCCAAATGGAGTTAGATGAAAAGGTGTATCCACTTGCTCTGCCCCCTGTGCCATATCTAGAGTATATCAGAACCTAATGGTCTAATGACAGTACGCATGTGGGCTATTGTAGATTTATTTATTTATTTATTTTTCAATTTATATCCTGCCTTTTTCCTACAAAGGGCTCAAGGCAGCTTACATCTCCTCCTCCATCTTATCCCCACAACAACAACCCTGTGAGGTAGGTTGGGCTGAGAGTCTGTGACTGGCCCGAAGTCACCCAGTTGGCTCCATGGCTGAGCGGGGACTCAAACCCAGATCATCTGAGTCCCAGTCCCATGCTCTTAACTACTATACCACACTGACTCTCTAAATAGATGCTTATTTAGTTTTAATCTTAAGCACACTAGTCGTTTTTGTATATTAAAACCCTCTGTGTAACTACCATCAAGAAAACCATTTCCTAGACATCCCCTCCCCATCCAGCACAGCAGGAAGGACTGCTAGCAAACTGTTGAGATTTCACTACTATATATAAAATTGGTAAACTGAAGCATACATTTCTGTCCTTTATGACTTTCTAATTCCTCTAACTCAATAAACAATGAACTGTAAGCAGAGAAAACCAAGCAGTTGTAATTTACTTGGAGATCTGAAGTAAGATATTGTCAGGTGGACAGATTCAGGAAGATAAACAATTATTCTACAAAATTCCACAAAACTAGTAAGGGCAAAAACTAAGGCTGAAATTTGTCCTTATTTAACCCCATTAGACTGGATAAACACAGTCTTTGTTTTAGTCGAATAATAACTACTGCTTAGTGCAGGGGAAAGATGAAATTATCAATGTACTTTCGCTTTAGTATTGTATAGTTTGGAAATACTTCAAATGCATTTCATTTTAGACTATTTTCATAACATTAACAACAAAAACATCTTACTTTGTGCCAAGTTCCTGTACAAAGAACACTTTACAACCAAATGAAATCATTTAAGATTCATGAGGTGCTCATAATGAACATACCAGAAAGCTGAAAAGTCCCTTCAGTATTGCAGGTCCATGAAAAATAATCAGTGTACATATACTTCAAATTACTGTGTGCCCCATACAGAAATTGAATCCTCCTAAAGTATGCCCTAAGATTTAAGATTTGATGATGGACAGAAAATGATGATGAAGGTAAAAGCTGAGAACGGTCAATCATTTATTCAAAAATAATTAGCAAATTCTAGCTGGAGAAGAAATATGACAAACATATCATCTTCATTATATACTTTTACACTTTTCAAGAATGTGAAAAAGAAGGCTTATATGTTTTTTATACTTCAAAACCCAATTAAGCAAATGTCACTATCCAGCTGTATTTACTGAGAATAAATGAATATCAAAAGCTTAACAGTTTACATTGAAGATATGCAGCCAAAAAACACATAAAGGATATGTCATGTTACATTGCTGAAGAGCAGTTTCCTATCTTCTCAAAAAAAAGGAAGGAAGGAAGGAAGGAAGGAAGGAAGGAAGGAAGGAAGGAAGGAAGGAAACCAGCCTGAAGGAACCAGACTAAAGTATGCTAGCACAGTTCCACCTTAACCCCCACCTCCAGGAATCAGACAAAAGAAGATTCTCTAACGGAATGTCAGTCTCTTCCTTATATATTTATATACTAATCATTACATACAATATTTCTTTAAGAACAAAATTATCTGTTTGTCTGCTCACAGCAGCCCAAAATGATTATGAATCTGACAGGCTCTGGGCAGAGATGAGAGAGCCAGTGGAGAGCATATCAGTATCTGGCTCCTGCTGGACACCAGCCAGAGGAACAGTATTACAGCCTTGGCAGAGACGGTTGTCTCCCTTGGCCTTAGGGGCTAATGGTGATATATACTAATAGCTGCTGACGTATTGGAAAAAACAAGTAGGGTAGGACAAAAAAACTAAACAAGATGGATTACAGAAAAAACTCTTAGCACGGTCTTACTTTACTTTAGTATTCATGTCACACTGAACCCTCATCTATCTCTCTCTCTCTCTCTCTCTCTCTCTCTCTCTCTCTCTCTCTCTCTCTCATATTCTTATTTGAACTCATGGCTTACATGAATTTCATGAATTGTTGACCAGGCAACAAACATGGTCAATTAAAGGCACTGCCTCTTAAAGATATTACAATTAATACAAGGAATCACATAATCCAGTTGGTTAAAAAAAGAAATGCTTGTTGCAAATGGTCAGTCAACCAACCAGATTTTATTATTATAGCACCATTTCATGTTAAAATCTAGCATGAGCGGAAAAACAGTCACAGTTTTGTAAGGTGAGCAAACCAATTCCCAATGTCAATTCCTCCACCTATCAAAGCCCCACTAATTATATTTCATGCCATTCTCAGGAGTGACCTTTTTGGCCAGGTGGACAAAACTGCAAAAATGAAGTGATGGTGAAAATACCCCATTTTGTAAGTGGAACTCTGTTTATGCTTCTTGAGAGTCAAACCTACTAGTATTCCCTCATGACTGATGGAAGTCCAATAACTACAGAACAGTCAATACCAGGAATAGAGAAGAGATTAACCATTCTGTCATGCAAAAATGTGAGTGGGGAGAATCACTGGTGGAATTATTTGATTTGTAGCCTTGCCTTCCTATCCAAAAATGTCACTAAAGGCAGATGAACAATTACACCATCTCAATTAAAGCAATACATGCATTAAAATAGAATAGGATAATAGCACAACAATTATAAGGGAGAATAAGTAAAGAATTTAAAATACTCTCCAGTTGAACAGAGCTACTTACACGTCAAAAGGCCTTTGAAGGACAGCAAGGAAGGAAAAAACTAGCTCCGCAGTTTTTTCTTGGGTTATCCCCAAACTTGCTTATAAAAAGCAATGGTTTCTAAATAGGGGCCAGAACTGGGGTTATACAGGAGAAAATGGTTGCATAGGTCTTTATAGGTCATAACCAGCACTCTGAATTCTGTTCAGAAACAGACCAGTAGCCAGTGAAACTGTTGAAGCAAGGAACTAATATACTCCCAGTCCTTGTCAATTACGGCCACAGAATTCCAGACTATTTGGAATTTCTGAATAGTTTAGGAGCAGCTTCAAGTAGAGGGTCCAAATGGGATATAACTAAGGCATGTGTGACTCTGGCTAAATCAGTCATTTCCAGGAAGAGACACACAGTAGCAGTGGCTGCAACTGTGCAAATACACTGCTTTCTGCCACTGAAACCTGGGCATCCAGGTTCAGAGCCGAATCCAAGAATACATCCAAACAGCAAATCTAAGCCTTCAGAAGAAGTATATTACTTAGGAAGGCCATAGGAAATCAACAAAGGGATTGTTCTGGCAGGGAGAAGTACTTTACAGATACTCATATACAGTTCATGTTTATAACAAAAATATAGAAGAAACTACTCTTCTGTTCAATATAAGTGAATTGTGGATTACAACTTCAATCACAATTAGAGGGATATTTCAGGGCAGATTAAAGGGAGCTCATATTTAAACTGTAGTATTTCCAACTACAAGATGTAATGATGGCCGTCAATTTGGATAGTTGTAAAAGGGGATTAAATAAATTCATCAATGGCTACTAGCCATTATGGTTATATCCAACATTAATTACCAGAGGCAGCATGCCAATGTACACTAGTTGCTATGAAACATGAGTGGGAAGATGGTAGTGCACCCTTATCTACTTGTGGAATTCCCATAGAGAGTTGTTTGGCCACTGTGCTAGACTAACTGGACCCTTGGTGAGATCCAGATGACTCTTGTGTTCTTAACTATTGATTATAATGCTGGTAATTAAATGTTTCTCTATAGAACAGTCAGCTTTGAAGTCAAACATATTTTTATTTTATATTTTAAGGATGCTCAAAAATTGTCTTGTGTTTGTTTTACTTAAGGGTTCATGCTAGATAACAGAATTAGGAAGCTAACAAAAAACCCTCATGTAAAGAAATTAGTATTGCTTTAAGAATTTAAAATACATAGTTCTATTGGTCTTGTTTTTTGCAGGAGTTAATTGCTGAATTCATTCATATAATCTACCCTATACTGTCACTACCCGTTTTGCTTCTGTAATAAAATTTAACTGACATGGATGCCCAAGCTTAGGCAGAGAAGGTCAATTTCTTCAGGCTATGAATATTCAAAAACACCAAGATCGGAGTCTACTGACTAGAGATCATAACCAGTTACAAGACAAATGCTCAATATTTTTAAAAATACTTGTATTCATACACAAGTGGAGTAAAAAAAGTTTCAGTACAGAAGTTTATAAATTATCTGTCCATATAGTTCCAATATTAAGAATATGGAATTTTTCAATGGTTCACTTTTATTAACATCATTGTCATCGTCATTGTCAACTGTAGCTTTTCTAAGCCAGAGACGGACAGAAAGAAGATATCCAGGTGTTTGGAACTTTAACTCCAGACATTCTTGATTAGTGATCCTGGTAGCAGGGGCTTCTCCAAGTTGAAATTCAAAACTTCTGGAGATCTACTTTCTATCTACTCCTAAGCTGTTAAATCTTTTTTGAAATCTTCTCAAAATCTACTATATCATATCTAACCAGAATTAGTAGCAATGGAAAGTGCCATTACTAATTCTAAGCCCCAGCTGTTTGTTCTATGTTCATTTTTGCAAAGTACTAGCAGACTCTTTCTGGCATAATTGGGCCACACCCTATTGCTTTACTGACATAGCCTAGATTCTATGCCACCCTCCTCCAACACGTTATCTGAGGTGTAGTAGCTCTCCTTAGACAGTTAGACTACTATGCTGCACCATATACAACCAAACAATTTTCCTTCTCTGTGTCTTGCCTGGCAGCCACTCCAAAATCACCAGGGTCAGACAGCTTCTCTTTTCCACCATAGGGTCTTATGCTCCTTGCAAATGGGAAAAAAGATATGAAAATCCTCACAACAGTGGGGGAAAAGGTTTCTGCTCTTGTGTTGAACCATACACTTCCTCTGGGATGGTTTTGGCTATGAATATTTTATAGCCTCTGTCTACTGCAGTCTAGTTAATTATGGGGGCAGAAAAGCAACTCAGGGTACAATCCTTGCTAGATGGCAAATGCTAGGAAGATTAGAACTTCTTTGTCTATCTAAACATGCATATGACTGTGTCCAAAAGCAGCTACGGGGTCAAAGCTGAGTTCTTGAAAATGAGATCTTTATATCTAAAGATGGAGGAGGGAGTCATAATCAAATACAAACAGCAAAAACTTAGATTGTGCACATTGTAAGAGGCCCTGTGCTTAATCTAGAGTAAAAAAACAAAAATGACATAACTGCAGCTATTTCTTTGAAATAATGTCTGCTGTGGACCTCAGATGATTTGACTACTGTATTAAAAAAGGATATATTGATACAAGAGTTCACCAAAGAATTTCAATCTATGATTTACAGACAAGAGAAAAGCTTTTGACTGTGTGGATCACAAGAAGCTACAGAAGGTTCTGAAAGAAATAGGTATGTCTCAGCACTTTATTTTCCTGATTGTCCACCTGTATCATGGAAAAGAAGGTACTGTAAGAACAGAATATGGAGAAACAGAATGGTTTCCTATAGGCAAATGTATTAGACAAAGGTATATTTAATTGTCCTATCTCTTCAATCTATATGCATAACATAACAAAAGGAAAACTGGATTAGAATCAGAGGAAATAGGAGTGAAAGTTGGCAGAAAATGTATCAATAAATTAAGATATGCAGATGATACCCTATTATTGGAAGAAAGCAGCAATGAATTGAAATGACTCCTGATGAAAGTGAAAGAAGAAAGTGCAAAAGGAATGGTACCTGTGGCCAAATAGATTAGCTAAGATGTTTCCAAATATGTCAAATGGATGTTGAAAATGTAAACATAAACTGGGTACTTTTTATCATATGTGGTGGACTTGCGATAATGTGAAAAAGTATTGGATTAAAATACATAAATGGCTTGAGGAAATGTTACAAAAACCTTTAGCTTTTAAACCTTAAGTTTTTTTATTAGGCAATATACTGGTGGACATTAGTAAACAAGAAATGTATTTGATTTTACATGTAATCACTGCAGTGAGGATTGCATTTGCTCAACACTGGAAAAGTGAAGAACTACCCACCGACGAACTGATTCTAAAAAAGATCCTGGACTGTGCAGAAATGGATAGATTGACTTTATCATTGAAGGAGAAGGAAGATACTGACTTCTATCAAACTTGGGACTCTTTTTATTATTGGCTAGAGAAATGGGACTTCGTACAGATTTAAATATGTTTTTAAGTTATCATAAATGGAAAAAGAAGGGTGTGGGGGTTGACCCAGTAAGCCCGACGTTTTTGATGATTGATGTTGTTTTTGGTTTTTCTTTGTTTTTTAGGATTGTAATTTCAAATAAAATTTATTTAAAAAAAGAAAGTACAAAATGACAATCATAACTATGGAACAATTATACAACTTTAATGTCAGCAATGAAGACACTGAACATATGAAGGTTTTTTCATACCTTAGCTCAGTCATAATACAAAGGGACACTACAGTCATGAAGTTGGAAGACTGAACGGCAGCCATGAAAAAAGGTCATCACGTGTAAGGAAGTTTCACTGGAGACCAAGGTAATGATCATCCCTACTACTGCATTCCTAATCACTATGTATGAGTGTGAAAGCTGGACAATGAAGAAAGGTGGCAGGAAGAAAATGGATATGTTTGAAACATGGGGGAGAACTTTGTAAATTACCTGGACTCACAGAAAGACAAGCATGTGCATCCTAGATCAAATCAAGTCAGTATTTTCCCTGCAAGCAAAAGTGACAAAATTGAAACTGTCCTACTTCAGGCACTTAATGAGAAGGAAAGACTTACTGGAAAAGATAATAATGCTAGGGAAGGTTCAAAGCAGAAATAGATGAAGACCAACTGAGATTTCATGAATAAATTTCATGAAGGAAGCCACAGCCTTGAGTTTACAAGAGCTGAGCAGGACTGTCAAGGCCAGTACATTCTGGAGGCTTTCATTCATAAGGTCAGAGAAGACTTGATGGCATGTAACAACAACATTACTTATTTATTTATAGCTTTTATATCCCACCTTTCACAATGTCTTATGGCAATAATGATGATGGACCTTTGCAATACTATTGAAATCCACTATAACCACAAATGTAATCAGTTCCTCAAATAGCAGATAAAAATCTTTTAAAAAAACTTACAAACTTTTCCGCTTTTATGAGCCTTTGTAGTTTTGCAGGTGATACAATATAGAAACCCATATGGGTACATGCTCCAGAAGAGATTCTATACATGTGTAAAATTAGGTTTCAGTGTTGTTAAGAATTTGCTCAACTACTGAATATGTCAAAATTGTTTTTGGTTCTGCCTGTGTAATCTTCAGAAATTACATAAAAGCAGTCTTAAATCAGCAGTCAAGCACCAGAACTCATACTGCTGTTTCAAATAAATGATGTATTGAAGCAGCATGCTTTTAATCACAGTATTGGTAATATAACTACCGGATATAAGTTACATTTGTAATCACATGGAAACAGTGTTTTTAAAATAATGATACTCAAAATACAAATTAAAACAGTGTAATATAAGTGAGAAGAAAGAGAGAGGAAGAGAGATCATGTTTCCTAGATTTTTAAAAATATCCAGCAAAATACACACATGCACACACATCCCAAGAGGAAAGGTCATCCTCATTCTGTTTCCCTCACTCCACCACAAGCCTTAGTAAAGTGAAATAATTTTGAAAAATGAGTCCAAGTACAAATTGTGCTATTGATGCTAATGGCAAAATATTCCCATATCCTTGTCAGTTTATAGTAATCAGTTTTAAAGGGAGAAATTGAAATCTCTTTAAAATTCCCTGGAATTATTTTACTCTAAAGTAACTGCCTAATATTCTGAAATGGTTACTTCAATAAAAGCAATAAAATCCACCAGAATATCTAAACCTATATCACTACAGAATTATCCTAAATCACAGCTATTTTTCTTGAAGATCAGCTATAGAGGCTTCAAGAGTCACTCTTTCAAGATAATATGGCATCAGATAATTATTTATGCCTATTTAAGATGCATAAGTAATATATGTGACTCACTGGACTACATTATATACTTCACTGGGGCCAAATGACAGTATTTACAGAGCTCTAAACACCTTCTTTGTAGCTCTGATCACTTAGCCACCTGTTAGTACATCACACAAAATGGATAAAGGATGCGGACAAAAGTAGAGAAAATTCTGCTTAGTCATTTCTAAAGAAAAGATGAAAAACCATTCACCCTTTTATAAACTTCTTTATTATACTTTGTATAAATCTGGGGGCAATTCTCTACTAGCCTCCTCTTTTAAATATCCATTTTGTCTGGACCTGCTCAAAACAGGAGTAGTGATTTGCAGACTGTTTACCTAGAAAAGCTAAACATAGACTGAATAAAGAGCCTGCTATATATATAAACAAACAAACAAACAAACAAACAAACTTGCTACACAGATTCCAGGAAGCACCCAATACTAGTTCTAGGTGACCCTCCATAAGTTTTGGCATTCTATCCCCATCCCCATCATCCTTCAGCATTGGTTATGTTGGCTAGGACTGGTAAGACAAAAGTGCTTAAGGGCCACAAGCTGCCCATAGCTGCCTGAAGCAAAGCCAAAGCCAAAGCCAAAGCAAACTGTTACAGTTTATTGGTTCATGCAGACCTAAATTCTCTGG
The DNA here is from genome assembly GCF_004798865.1 of Varanus komodoensis. Taxonomy (NCBI): domain Eukaryota; kingdom Metazoa; phylum Chordata; class Lepidosauria; order Squamata; family Varanidae; genus Varanus; species Varanus komodoensis. Next base: position 20,264,863 of record NW_025335438.1, read on the forward strand.
TCACATACACTGTAAAATGCACATTCTCAGGACCTACCTAGCTGGAATGTCAATCATGTAGCAGGATGTTCAGAACTTAAATTGCAAGTGCATTTCCCATATTCTGAATGTGATCTTTGGTGCATGTGATAGGGATACTTTAACACTTTTCCCCTTGTTGCAGTCCTGAACTGGATCACAGCCCTCCAATCATTTGCATTAGGAATTAAACTTTCAGGTTATAAGTACCAGGGTGTCAATCTAGGTCATTATTGCATCAGAGAATCAAAAGTTAAAGCACCCTACTCCCCTTGCTAAGGTCTCAATCCAGATTGTAGGTCATACTGTAAGGACAGGTTGTTTACCTGTAAATGTGGTTCTTTGGCTGGTTACCCATGAATTCAAATTAGTTTTGTGCCTGTGAAAAACAGTAATTTAGAACATTCCAGAACTGAGTGGAGTTTTAAAGTGGGAACCCTGCCCACTTCCTCTGAGCACACTCTGGATATGGGTCCTGTGTGCTACTGAGTTCCAAGTGTGCCACAGCACAAGGGAAAATTGAGAAACAAACATAACAGCAAGGAGCAAGGTGGGTTAAGTGAGTTCACAAATGACCACTTGAAGAGCAACAGTGACAGGTAAACAACCTGGCATACTTTGTAGTCTCACTGACACACTGATCATGACAGGCATGGCAAGAAAAGTACCAGGGAAGGGAGCTATCATGCCAAGATTGTAGGAAGAACCACCCTGCCAAAGGCTGCATCCATATTCGTGACAAGTGAACACACCTTGCAGCACTGCATAGCTGGGAAAATGGAATATTCCCGAGATTATGCCTAGTTTGAGTGGCTGTGGACATGTAGTGAAATTGTAAGGCTTGTGAGCAAATAAGTGAGAAATATGATTGATATGAATCACTCAGCTCAGTTGTGGGTGTCCTTTCCTTGGGCCCACGTGGCATATGAACAACTAAAGATTGGAACAGTGCCATGCATGCGAAGTAGAACAAAAGAGTCCTCTGCATCTAGCAAGAGAAGCTTGGTCTCTGAAGACATTGGATATGGAACAAAACTTGACAATAAGAAGTTGGAGTCTGCTAGTATTACAGCCCTTTCTCTGGTCAAGGCTTCCTTGATTTCTTTCTCTGTCTTAAGACCACTGAGAATTATGGTCTGGAGGTCAATAGCATATTTTGGTGACTAAATTAATTTTGCAGCCAGGTATTCTCACACATAGTGCTTTTGTTCAGGAATCTGTGCATTTTAAATTATCAAGTCTGCAGGACTCATACTCCCTCTTGGACATAAGATCCAATTCAGTGGGTCTTTCTGAACTGTCCCTGCTTCCTTGTGGGTGAGTCATGTCATACCCTCCTGTGGGTGAACTCTGTGGGTGAACAAATGTTTAACTTGCCTGTGGGCAGATGCTTCATCACCAGGGCAGAGATGCTTCATCCTTGGGGCTCCTTGTGTTCTGAGAGCTGGATCGCCCCATATAGCTCTAGGTAGGTTGGCCAAACTGCTGGTGCCTTTTCTCAATGCAAGAGTAGTTATGACTTAACTCCTGGCCTGACCTAGCTTCCAGTGATTGGCAATGAATGCTAACTGCCCCCTCTGCCCCTGTGGAGTGGCTGCGTTTTATTCAGAGAGAAGCACAGGGCTAGGGTTGGGGTTAGGGATGATTGTTAGAGGGGACAACAGACAAACAGTAGGTGATTTGTGAAGGGATGGGGGTTAGAGGACTGAGTTCCTTTGTGTGTGCTGTAAATTTAAGTGATAACATGGACTCTCAAACTTGGGATTACTCTTATTTCTGAGCTTCAGTTTGTGAGCTTATCTTTAGTCCTAAAAGCCTCAGCCTACACTTAGTCCACACTGAAGCTAGTCTTCATTTTATCTTTACAAGCATCTCTTCACCTAGCTCAGCCTGCACAATGGCTTTTGATAGTGTTGAGATATGTAGTGCCTTCCCTTGTCTTTCGAAGCCTGGGTGACAAAGCATGAAATGCTCAAACTTATTGACAAAGTGAAACTTAATAAATCACCAAGGTCAGATGGTATCCTTCCAAGAATTATTAAAGAGCTTAAATATGAAATTTCTGGCCTCCTTACTAAAATATGTAACAAGTCCTAAGATCAGCCTCTGTACCAGAGGACTAGAGAGTGGACAATATAACACATTTTTTTAAAGAGAAGTTGGGGAATCCGAATCCATATTACAGGCTGGCTAGCTTAACATCTGCTCTGAGTAAAATGGCTGAAAACATTATTAAAGGTAGAATCGACAAGCACATAAAGAGGACATGACCTGCTGGAATAGGTTTGACATGGCTTCTGCAAAGGTATGTTCTATCTCACTAACCTATTAGAGTTCTTTGAAAGTGCAATCATTATGTGAAGAGTGGTGATCCAGTCAATGCTGTTTACTTGGATTCCAAAAGGCTTCTGATAAAGTCCCTCACCAAAAATTCCTGAGCAAACTTTACACTCATGGAATAAGATGTGTGTGTGGGGGGGGGGGGGGTCTTCTTAAGGATCTGTAACTGAAGAACAGAAAAAGCAGAGTGTAGGGCTAAATGGTGATTTTTCTCAATGGGGGAGATATAACTAGTGATGTCCCAGTAGGTTCTGTATTAGGACCACTGCTTTTTAACCTATTCATCAATTATCAGGAATTAATTACATGCCCATTTTGCTACAGACACCAAACTATTTGGAAGGGGCGGGGGGGGGGGGGCTGCGGTTAAAACCAAAAGGGAATGTGAGGAATTCCAAAGGGATCTCTTCAATCTGGAAGAATAGGCATCAAAATTGCAAATGCAATTCAATGTGAGTAAGTGTAAATTCATGGATGTTGGGACAAAACATTGTAATTTAAATTATGGGTGATGGGATCCGAACCAGCAGTCACTGATCAAGAAAGGGATCTTGAGGTGGTGCTGGACAGCTTTATGAAAATGCTGACCCAGTGCGCCCAGTGCATATTGAGGAAAGGGATTGAAAATAAAATTGCCAAAATAATACTGCCCTTATACAAATCTGTGGTGTGAATCTTAGAATATTGTGTATAGTTCTAAGCACCATGCCTGAAAAATGACATTATTGTGCTAGAAAAAGTACAGGGAAGAGCAACTAAAATGATCAAGGGATTGGAACAACTTCTCCATCAGGAATGGGACCGTTTAGCTTGAGATATTTAAGTTAGACGTAGTGTGGAGAATGTTATCTCTCTCCCATAAAAATAGAACCCAGCGTCATCCCATGAAGCTCACTTGCAGAAATTTCAGGACAGATGAAAAAAGTACATTTTCAGACAGCCCATAATTAGTATGGAATTCGATGCCACAGAAGTGCTGATGGCCACTGATCTGCACGGCTTTAAAAGGGGACTGGATAAATTTATGGAGCTGAAGCCTATCAGCGGCTATGCCTGCACACACTATTTACTGAGGAGCCTGGACAGGCAAAAGTCTTTTACCCATCCTGTTTGAGGGACCCTGTAGGTAGATAGTTTGCCACTGTGTGAAGAGAGTGCTAGATTGGATGGAGTGCTGGTACATGGCTTTTCTTTTATTCTTATACATAGAGTTTGGGAAGTATAGTGAGAAAGTGCTTGATCTCCAATACACAGAAAGTGCGAACCCTCAACCTTGCCAGAATTAGCTATGTATAAAGTATTTTGTCAGGAATTATAATGCTAGAACCTTAATTATGCTATTAAGAAGGAATTAAGTAGGCAAAAATGGTCCCAGGATTCACACCTTTGTCTCTTTAGCTCAAGAAACATCTTCCACTAGTCCATAGTAGAGAATTTATGGGAAACAGTCGTTAATCCTGATATCTCTTTGGGGACTTGGTGAGACTATCCAATCTTCAGGCTGTGAGATAAAGGGCTGCAAAACTGAAATGTCTTTCCTTGGTTTCATGGTGATATCTTTCCTGTTTCATAATGAGAAGGTCTAGTCTTTAAGGGAGATGGAGCAAGGCAGATTATTAATCAATTAATGTTTTATTATATTTATAATCAAGAGGCTACAGAGTCCTCAGGATACAAAAGGAATGGCTAATAGTTAGTGGTATCTTCTCACTACTGAGGGGACCCTTTCTGAAGAAAGCCTTGAGGTTGTGTCCCCAAGAGAAGCAACTTCAAGAATGAAAAACAAGAAACTCAAGAGAAAGTAGTGAAGAAACAAAGCAAGCAACCAAGCAAGACCCTGTTCTAGGAGAGGGTAGATGCTGTTTTGCAGTGAAAGGCCATGAGACAAGAAGACATTCCATATGCTGTAAGTCACTGCAGTGGACAAAAGGAACTGAATGTCAAGCAGAAACTATGCTTGAAGTGTGCACAAAGAAGGTGGGTGTAGCTCCCACCTAAAACTCTGCTCAGCTCTAGAATGTTCTAAATTACTGTTCTGTGCAGGTACCTAAGCCATAAGTGTCAGTCACAGAGAGAATGAAGAATTTATTATTTAAAAATTCCACATACTAGGGACAAGCTGCATAACTGGTATCATATCTAGTTAGGTCACTGGATCTTGGAAGATGAAAATATGCTTTAAAACATATTGAAAGGCTCAAAGGCACAAGGCTTAACCTTATATCTCTATAAAGCTAACCTAATAACTGAAAAAGAACATTTTAAAAGTCAGTTTTCATACATTTTGATATGCCACTCAAGAGCTTTATGAGCAGCTGAAATTTTAAGAGAGTGTAATGGACTATGAGCTACCCTCTGGTAAAGAATGCAAATGAACTCACTCACGTCCCTGGGTTTTCCCCTGTTCTTTCCCTGATCTTTACCCAGGATACTATTTTCACAGGGAATTGTTCCTGCTCTGGAACTTTGGAAAGGGAAAGCAGCCAGCTGCAAGCACAATGACTGGATTGAGTATTTAAGCAAATACACCAGAATGGCATTCAATCACATATGGGAGGGATACTTTTCATCACAACTGTAACAGGAATCCTGCTTTAAATCAAAGCTCAGTCATTAGAATCTTGTCTAACACTGTGTGCATGTACACATACAAGACCATGTACATACACAAATACATTTGGGGAATGTGGATCCAAGCAGACCCTAAGTGCAATGAATGAACTGGCTCAGTTTTCCAATTGTTTGAACAGAATGGAGACTTCCAAATAACAAAATTCTGTTTTTCAGAATTATGGAATCCTAAAAACACTGGGATTTTCATAAGCAATTGTTTTGAGGGAGGTTTTTCATGGAACAAGAACCCATGAGTAAACTTAGTTATAGCCTTCAGAATCTCCCTGCCTGTGACAGCATCTACATAAGCTCAAGTACATGTTTTGCAGTGCCTGGTGAAACTATGGGACTGTCAGCCCTTCAGAATACTGTTGCTTCAGCAGATTACTATAACTCCCTGTACAAGGTAGGCCGTAATCCATTCTGGCATCCCTTCTCCTTTATATACTTTAGTCACAACTGCTATTAGCTACTTGCCAGGGTCAAGTCTGACCCATCCATTCCTACGGATTTCTCCCACAAAAACTTCATAATATGGTCAATACTTAAGAGACTTCTGCATGTGCCAGATTCTCGCCTGAAGATATTTTGAATCTAGGGAGAACTCAGGTAGTGAAAGCTCTTGAAACTTTTTACAAAGACGACAAGCAGAACTTGCCATGGAACACATTATACTCTGTTTCAGCAGGCTACTTACAGCTTGTACTGTGATAGCCTCCTCAGATTTCCCAGCAACTGTAAAAATGGGTACAGGTTTGTTCAGTGTTACAGCAGAATCTTCCTAAGGTTATCAGAAGCTGCAGCGGGCTCTACTTTTGTGGTTCTTTTTGAAAGTATGCAGGCATTACTCAGCTCTTATCTACAACAGCCTTTCTGAGATTCAGTACAGTGGTACCTTGGCTCACGAACTTAATCTGTTCCAGGACTCTGGTCGTGACCCAAATTGGTCGTGAGCCAAGTCAAATTTCCCCATAAGGTTCAATGTAAATAAGGTTAATCCATTCTGCAACTATTTTTTAATCAGGAAAATTGGAGGCAAGGTGACAAAGAACAGCAAAGATCATGCCCATTCCACCCCACCCCCCAGCACGACCGCGATTGTGCCCGTCATCCCTGCACACGCCCATCATCCCGGCGCACTCAGGGTGAGGGGGGAGACAGGCGTGATCACGACTGCACTAGGGGCGGGGAAGAGAAAGGGCCAAGATCGCGGTTGCGCTCATGCAGGAAAGATGGGCACAAGCACGGGCACGCTCATGCAGGAAAGACGGGTGTGATCTCAGCCATTGCAGCCATCTCCCCACTCCACCTCCCCGAGCACAACCACCGTGCCTGTCCTCCCTGCACGAGCGTGTCTGCGATCATGGCCACCTCCCCAGTCGGGGGGGGGGAGGGAGAGGACCATGATCACAGTTACCACCCAATGCAGCGTTTGCGACATGAGTCTAAATTTTTATGCAATTTTTGTTCATGACCTGATTTGATAATGAACTGAGGTGGTCATGAGCCGAGGTACCACTGTATTCAAGGGTGCTTGACATCAATGCAGAAAATGTGTCCAGGCATAATGTCACTATAATCTACACCACTTCTGGTTGGCTGATAGGGAAGGATGTTTCTGGACCTAAAACTCTTCCTATTGGTCTTTGAGTTGGGGATGTGCAACTGTACACAGTCTTGAATCCCTACAAGGCCAACCCAGGAATATAGCTTTTTTTGTAAGTTAGGGTTCTAAAACCATTTCTTATGCATCCATTCTGCTGTGATGATTTAATAGAAAAGCCACATGATCCCACAGGCCAATGTGAGGGAAGACTGAAAATGACTTCTGCTCCCTATGTACAGCAGGACTCTGAAACTTCCTTGTATTGGTCCATGATGGCATGGCAAGTTCACACATTCATTCTCCAAAATCTTACCCCAGTAATCCATCATGGTGGGGTGAATTCATAGAGGGGGTCATATGACCTCATTTGGCCAATCACATTAGGGTTGGCCATGACCCCTGTAGTGCCATTCCAGCCCACATATGGCAGGGCTCTAAGCCTCTTCCCATTGGTCTACAGTGGCTTGATAAGATCATAGAAGGGTTGTATGACTCATCCGGTGATCCCTACATGTGGGGCATAACTTCTGGGAAGGCTGCTGCTTCTTGCTTGAAAAAAAAGGACAAGACCGGTTTTGAAAAAGGCAGGGTTTGAAATGAGGTAGCCTTTTTCATTACTGTTGGCCCCTCCCAGTGAACCAAATATTTCTAGAGGTGGCTCCTTCAGAGAAAGAGCTCTGTTTTTCTGGCTTCTTTCCCAGAATTACTTGTCTTGTGTGTTCTTAGATCTACAGGAGAAAGAAAATCTCCTTCTCTACAAACCTTATCTATTCCATCTATAGCATCCAGAGCAGGATAGGGAAACTGTCTGCACTGCAGTTAGCAAGCCATATAGTTAGGAGTTGCTATGAAGGAACTTTAACTCTTTACCCTCAAAGTAGTTCCGGTCCAGGTTGACCTGCCTATGCTTGCAATTAGAGTGAGATGAAGCTCCCTTTCCCTCCAATGCAAATAAATTCTGAAAGCTTTGATAGCTGTGAACAAATAAATAGCAGGAGCAGGAGTGGGGAAAGAAGTTAAGTCACCCCATGGTTCTAAGCCAGACTGAGCCCACAGAACAGCAATTTGCTATTAAGAAGCCATTCATGCAACTGTTCATAGTGTGAATGGTGCCAGGCATAAATGAAACACTATTGTTATTGATGGCAATTAAGACTCAAGGCTTTATTTAAGATACTGTACTGCAGCCATAATCATAAAAGGTTTAAAAGAACAATGCTTTCTTCTATATATACATGATGGAATAGCACATCTGGCTGGTTCTAAGGATTTTTTTAATCCTTTAAAACAACAACCAAAACACCGCTACCACAAATCAACACATTACTTGCTATGCCTGCTATAGCAACGTGAGCCTCCTTCTGCAAAACAAATATGACACACAGAAAAAGTTTCCCAGAATGAAAGATTTATTAACACTGGAATGTTCCTACTCATCCTGGCTTTTCACTTCTAAACAGAACAGGAATGTCATGCATTTCTAAACTAGGTCTGCAAACACAGCCCAGATAAATATGACTACATTGTGGCGTTTGCTACATCAGTTATAAAAAAGAGGTATTTGACCTGTATTTCATTACAAACCATGAAGCTCTCCAAATACAAACTGTACCCATCAAAGGAAGGAGACACATCTAAAAATCATTTCTGACATTTGGCTTATGAGTTATGTTTCTCCTCACTGAACTGTAGAACAAATTCTAAACACCACACTGAACACTGATGAGACAGTATGTTCTTTCTATATTCAACATATCACATAGTCTTGTAAAGAACGCAGAATGCCTAAGAAGAAAACCCTTTGAAGCACGGGCTTTCCTAGACTATACCAGTTCAAATATTTAATCTGTGTGGACAATACTGGCTGCCTTTCTTTCCATATATATGATAAATGTGTGTTTCCTCAAGAGAAATGTGTGTTTCTCTATGGAATGTCTCTATGGAAATGCATGTTTCCACAGACAACTACTAATGGAACCCTTCTGTAGTATATTTCCACCACATTTGATCTTTAGATATCAGCATCCTCAATTCTGACAGTTATCCAATGGGAAGGTGTAGGAGAGAGTTAACAGTTGATAGAACAAGATTTCTAAGTTTGATCATAAAATAAAGATCATGACTTAACAGACTATTTTTGTTACAAAATGCCAGCTGTAAAGTGAGTAGTTTGATACAGATTGTCCTCTATTTCTTCTTGGAAAATCATATCATGTAAGTCTTGTGCTTTGCACTTAAGAAAAAAGCCTCCATTTAAAAGGTACATGTAGTGTTCTTCCAAAGCCCAGACAAAACAGGCAAAAGGGAAACACTGTACTAAAGGTAACTGGAAGCAAGGTGATCATGTTGATAAACACTGGTGCAATGAGGCAAATCAGTATGTTATAATGGCCAGAAGGTTGACATTTATGTCAATGCTGCTAGACATCCTTTCAATGTACAATAGGAATGGCTCATGGAAATCAGTGGGACTTAGGTTAGTCATAGCCCTTTTATATTCATTTGATTTCAATGGGTATAGTCTAATATAAGAAATCTGCAGGTATGGAGCCCATGCATTTTTGTAGTTTTGTTTTTAAGATAAAAATAGCATTCCTGTTAAAAACAAGCTGCAATACTATTCGCCACCTACCTTCTCCTGCCTGGAGGAAGGGGGCTGAATCATGTAATTTTTCCCTTAAACCTTCTATATAGACAATTACATCACATGGTCTATATATATATAATTGCATATTTGCATTTGTATAATTGCAGCAAGATTTTTAAAGTCAATTATCCAAGAATGGAGATCATGTTATCTCAAGCCAAATGATTTTTTCTTTAAAATTTTATTTAAAATGTAGTTTTTTATCAAAATATCAATGCTCCTCTCCATTTTACTTCACAATGTGAAGACCCTGTGAAATAGGTTAGGCTGCGAGTCAGTGACTGAGCCAAAATCACCCATGGTTTGAATGGGAACTAGAACCTGAATCTCCTGAGTACTAGTCCAACACTCTTAACTATTATGCCAAGCACTGTACATCTTTAAAACCAGCACAAGCTAGTGTTAAACGGTCTTTTACAAAGCCTTTGAAAATGTCTGGAGAAAAATAGTAAAGAATGAAAATTTTAGCAGAACAAGTTGCTTTCAAAATTCTAAAAATAGATCAAGTAAATATCACAAACTGTGAAATGTTGGTCAGCAGGCATTTTATACTAAGCAACCTAGCCTCCCCACCACTTGCTAAAAATAAAACTGTATGTTACTGCAATACTTTTCACTTGCTTCAGCCAAGAACTCCCAAACCTCCCTGAAACTAACCTCAGCTGGATCCCTTGCTTGTGTACTATGAGTCAGCACTTCTCAGCATTTCTGGAAATTCCTCAGTGTAAACTCCTCCCCTATAGCAGGAAACTGCAGATCCAATTCAGTATATACCAGGAAACACACAGAGATTTGCACATTTCAATGGAACCACATAAGCATTGAATTATATTTTTGGGTAGCTACCAACTATGCTTCTTTCAGTGATTCTAAAATAATGCTTCAATTAACACAGGAATTAATAGCAAGAACTCTATTAGGTTCTGTGAAACTTCCATTCTAAGACACCAGGGAAGCTGTTTCATTGTACAATTGCTTTCTAATGTGAATTTCATCCTCTAGGGTAGACAAATACAAAGCAATGCAGAAAAGTTAAGAGCAGCACAAAGGCAATTTCAGCAGGTAAAGTCTTTTCTTATCATTGTATAAGAAGCTACACTGGCCAAAATTCTCTCTCTTACAGAACAATTAAGGTACAGGAGCTTTGTTTGCCTTTGCACTGGAGCCACTCTATCATTCAGAAGAATATTTATACAACTGCTCAAATCAAAGAAATCATAAAATGGAAAATATATGTACCAATGTCTCTTTCTCTCCTTTGCTAAAAGGAGCTTGGGAAAGTTAAAGAATATTGAAATACACTAATAAAGTTTTCAAGTTCCAGTCTGGAAATCTTGACTTTTTCTTGTCTTGTCTTGTACTGGTATCTAAAACTCATTCACAATATTTCCAGCTCTGTTTAAATCGCATTGATTTCTACAGATCTGCTCTATGTACGCCTAGATCCAAACCATTATTTGTGAAGTCAAGTCTTAGCTTTAAGCAACAGGATAATAACTCTGAACCCAGGACACTGTAAATTGCCATGCTCCTTTATCTTCCCATTTTCTTCAAGCTTTGCCTGGTGATCCAGTACACACCCAGTCACTATTCTCCAACCTATATATAATTCAAACATGTTACATCATCTCTGGTTTAATTTACTGATCCTGCCTTATACTAATATCTTAAAGATAAAACAGTCCCATTGCCATGAAGGAATCACTCCAAGCCTCTGAAATAACCACCTTAAAATTTCCACTTACATACAGAATTCAAATCACCACTAATAAAAGAAGCAAAACAAAACATTAGGGGAAAGGCTTTTGTATCACTTTTCTTGAGAAATCTCATTTCAACATACTGTACTCTACTGTTTGCTATAGGTTAGCAGTGACACAGTTAATCCAATCTCCTACAAAACACTATTTTAGCTAGAGTAGACACAGGGGTCCTGTACACCAATATCCCTCATAAAAATGAACTACAGTTCAACAGAAATAAAATCACTGATGGTGCTACAGCTACTCAACCCAATTTACAATTTATTTATTTCAGTTTTAGTGAGAACATTTATCTTCATATCAATGACAGTGCCATGGACATTTGCATGGCCTCACAGTATGCCAACATCTAGATGGCCAACCTAGAACAACACTTTTTAAGTTGCTGTCCTTGAAAGCCTCCAGCTAGATGAAATGATGGCATTACTGTTATCTGAATTCACTGCCAGCAGACCCTAGAAAGTTTTACTATGGTCTCCACCCCATCATCAGTTCAAGCCTTGATCAGTTCAGACAAAACATAAGCAGAAGAAACCTTACTGCTGGATATACTTACACACTTCAACCCAGAACATACCACAAGATTTACTGGTTACAGAGAAGCCTTGTGATACAACAGATTCATTAGACAAGGCTATAAATCAGGCATTCCTCAGGCAACAATACCCAGTGAACATAGTAAACCCAGTGGGGAAAAAAATAGACTGATGTTAGGTTGGAATAATCTACTACATGATAGATGCAGAAGAGAAATCAGCAGAACATACTTGTTGCACTTGTTTAACTTTCCAGTTAAAATCACTCCAACTTATCAATGATGGACACTCCAGATGGACAAAGAGACTTCTTAGGCCTTGGTTTGTTGTTGTTTAGTTGCAAAGTCATACCCGACCCATCACGACCCCGTGGACAACATTCCTCCAGGCTCTCCTGTCCTCCACCATCCCCTGGAGTCCACTAAGCCCACACCCACTGCCCCAGTGACCCCATCTAGCCATCTCATCCTCTGTCGTCCCCTTCTCCCTTTGCCGTCAATTATTCCCAGCATCAGGGTTCACAGACCTTGGATGGTGGGCCCATACTTACTTATGGACAGTCCCTTAACTTAAAAAGTTACACACTAGTGATAACAGGCCATACAGCAAGGATATAAACACAGGAACCAGACACTGCAACAAATCCAGATGCCAGCCCATTTCCTGTATCTGTTCTAGAATACTATTAGAGGACCTAATAACATCATACATTGCATTATGAGTTTATTCACTTATCTTCCACTGTGATATATGCCACCTTTCTACAGCAAAGCCCTTTGGAATTCTACACAGGCCAGTCTCTCCAGAAAAGAATGACACAAAGCTGGTATCAGAAATAGATACATTAAAAAATCCCATTATATTCTTTCATTGACCATCAACTGCCCAAAGGGAGATTAATGTGAGAGACTGAGTTGGAATTCATCAACAGGTTTAATTCTACCGCCAGAGGCATGCACTGGGATGATGTTTTTCCTCACTTTCATCACACTACTATAAGTGTTAATTGGCTTAGCAAAGGCAAGGCTATTTGTGTTATCAGCACCAGTGTGAATTACCATTGTGATTATCACTGTCATCATTTTCTGTATTTAATCTCTTTCTGACATCAGTGTTTACAACTCTTTCTGTCCATGCTATACCTTGCATATGTTTCATACGTAATGTGTATAATTCTTAAGCTCTCCATAACACTCCATTCATCTGGAGAAGTGGTCCATGGAAATTTATGTCCGAAAATATATGCATTGGGGTGCAGGTGGAGCAGTGGTTTAAACTGCTGTGCTGGTTGATTGAAAGGTTTCCAGTTCAAATCTGCACAACGGGGTGAGTTCCCATTGCTCCATCCCAGCTCCTGCCAACCTTGCAGTTTGAAAGCATGCAAATGCAGGTAGCTAAAAGGTACCACTTCGGTGGGAAGGTAAACAGCATTCCGTGCACTTTGGTGTTTAGTCATGCCAGCCACATGACCACGGAGACTGTCTGTGGACAAACACTGGCTCCCTCAGCTAGGAAACGGAGATGAACACCGCCCCCTAAAGTCAGACATGACTGGACTTTAATGTCAAGGGGAAACCTTTGCCTGACTTTGCACAGAAAAAGCAGGTTGCTTACCCATAACTGATGTTCTTCGAGTGGCCATCTGTGCAGTCACACATATGGGTGCTGTGCCTGCACAGTGCCTTTGGCTGGAAGATTACAAGCTAATGGTTTTTGGTGGGAAAAGCTCTGCTTCCCCTCCCCCATAGCCTATCGAGAGAGGAGTGTCCGCCATTTTGTTCAGTCTTTGACGACCGAACGTACGCCCCCATGTGGAAAAAATTTGCAAGTATGAGATAGGAAAAAAGATTGGTACCATGAAAAAAGTACCGACGATATGTCCACTCACCGACACCGAGTGGGGCCGGCAGGTGGGTTGTGTGACTGCACAGATGGCCACTCGAAGAACATCAGTTACAGGTAAGCAACCTGCTTCATCGTGGCCTCTGTGCATCACACATATGGGTAGATTAACAAGCTTACCATAAAAGGAGGAGGGGAGGTGTCCTCAATGAAGAATAGATGAAAGAACGGCTCTGCCAAAGGAGCAATCCTGCCGAGCCCAAACATCTAGACGATAATGTCTGGCAAAAGTGCAAGGGTTTGCCCAAGTAGCAGCTCAGCATACATCATCAATCGGGACCCCCGATTCAAAGGTAGATGAGGCTGCAACAGCCCTAGTCGAATGGCTTCAAGAGCTGTAGGTAAATCAATCTTAGCCAGTGATAGGATAAGGTTATAGTATGGACTATCCACTTGGAAAGTCTCTGCTGAGTGACTGGATCGCCTTGATCTCTGGTGGAATATTTAATGAATAGTCTATTTGAACGTCGAAGATTTCTCAGTATTAATGCGTAGGCTCAGATTGTCCAACAAGACACAGGTTGTACGGATAGGGACACTAGCAGCCAATCATCAAGATACGGGTAAATTTGTATGCCTTGGAGGCGTAGGAAGGCGCAGACAGGGGCCATACATTTGGTGAACACTCTCGGAGCAGTGGCCAGTCGAAAAGGTAGAACTGTAAATTCGTAGAAATGGGGTACAACAGCAAAATGAAGGAAACGCCTATAACTCGGATGGATCAAAATGTGGAAATAGGCGTCCTTCAAGTCAAATGAGGCGAACCAATTCTCTTTCCTTAGCAGCGGCAAAATATTTTGAAGGGTGGTCATTCAAAACTTTTTCGTCACGATAAATCGATTCAGATTACATAAGTCCAAAATCGGACGTAGACCACCATCCCGCTTCGGGACCATAAAATATCTGGAATAGAATCCATGGAGTCCATCAGGTGGGATTACTTGACGAATCGCTCCTTTACGAAGAAGTTGTTGTATTTCATCGAGTAGTACCGGCAAGCATGATGTAAACCGGATCAGACTCAAAGGAGAAACAATGTCCAATTCTATCCGACAGCCGTGCTGAATGATGGACAGTACCCACCGATCAGATGTAATGGACTCCCAAATGGGAGTTGGCTTCGCAGCTGATCCACAGATGAGAGGGGGGTGGGTATGGAAAGGAGCAGAGGAAAGGTTCGCCAGTCCCGTCAACGCTGTCTCCTATCATTGAAACGGCGGCGGCCCTGCTGATAGCATTGCTGGGGCTGTGGACGGCGGCGCTGCTCTTGCTGCTGCTGTTGGTGCTGGGGCTGCTGTCTAGGCTGGTAGGACTGCCTATAAGATGGATGAGTCCATGACCACTTATGCCTGGTCTGGTTCTGTATCTCCATCCTGCATGCCGTCATGCGGGATTCATGTAGCTTTGTGGTCAGTGCGCAAGTGGAAAAGCCCGGACCCGTCGAAGGGCATTTCCTCTATCCGATGTTTAGTCTCCTCCGGGAAGTTACAATTTCTTAGCCAGGCGTGTCTCCGGAGTGAAACGGCACCGACCAAGGCCCTCGAATCTATGTCCACATGGTGCCTGGCTATGGACAACTGCTGGACAGCAACCTGCATCGCCTCCTTGATGAGGACCTTGGCCAGGTCACCCTAGTGGTCCAGGAGGGTCGAGGCGACGTTGTGGAGGTGCTGCATTATGAAGTATTGATACCTCGCCAACATCGCCTCATAATTGGAGATACGCAGCCCCAGGCTTGAAGCAGCGTAGACTCACCTGGCAAGGGAGTTGATCTTTCGGCCCTCCTTATCCCTTGGTGCAGTGTGACCTCTCGCCTCTCTGCCCTGGGAGGACTCCACCACGACCGAGTTCGGCTTGGGATGGCAGAGAAGGAAGGGGATATCCTCCTCTCGAATCCAGTACATGGATTCGTACCTCCGAGACGTGGGTTGAGGGTGAGAGGGCAAGTCCCAGGGCTGTGTCATCGCTTGCCGTAAGGTGGTGATCAGTGGCAGGACGACCGAAGTGGACTGTTCCCCATGGACGACATCGTAAAACTTGTCTGTAGTTGGTCCCGGACGCTGGACGGCATCGATGTCGAGGGACTGGACAAGCCGGGACATCAGCTCTGCGAAGGAGACATGCGATTCGTCCAGTGACGCAGGGCCCTGGGAGGTCACAGCGACGTCAGGGGAGGTTGAATCAACCTCCGAATCGTCGGAGTCAGCACCATAATACAGGGGAGCTGATGAGGAGGACTCTGCCAGGGAGAAGGAGTGGCTACTTTCACCCTGAGGAGGTCTTGGGGATGCAAGCCTCAGGCCCAAAGACTGCGGTCGGTCGCTGGACGGTGGCAAAGACCGACCCCTAGGAGCGGGATAGTACCTGACGGAGAGCGGATCACCCCAGGCGTGATAGTATGAATGACGCCATCCCTCCGAGCGGTGCTCCATGGAGCGACTCCTCCGGCTTCTAGGCGGGGACATCTCCACAACCGCCTCCATTGTGGCTGCGGGCATAGGTGTGGGCAACCTAGCCCTAGGGGGGGAGTCCTGAATTTCCCCATCAGAAATTGAGCCTCTTTGCAGAGTTGGAAGAGGCCCAGCAGGAAGATCAGCCACACGGTGAGGGGACCCTTGAGGGGTAACCCTCATAGCCTCCTGAAGCACCGGGTCAGGTGGAGTCGGTACGGTAAGTGCCGCCGGTACCGAGGGGGCCGTTGAATCCAAGTCCCGGTGTCGAGGATGCTCCAGGCCCTTCAATTTTTTGGAAGGTTTAGGAGCCTTCTCCTTCCTGGCCTTCTTATGGCCTGCCGATTTGTCAGGTTCGGAATGCTTGCGCTTCTCGTGCTTCTCCTTGGGAGAAGCAGGCGGAACCACCATAGCAGACACGCCTTCGTCCAAAGGGTGTGAGGGTGGAGCCACTGAAGCGGAGCCAGGCTTCGGAGCAGCAACAAGCGGGTTGGACTGCATGAGAGCCTGATCCCATAGGAGCCTCCGGAGGCGATTCTCACGATTCTTCCTGGCCTGCTTAGAGAAGGCCAAACAGTGAAAGCATTTATCAGTCCTATGCCCCTCCCCCAAGCAGAGGAGGCATAGGTCATGCAGGTCGGTTGGAGACATTTTTGACCCGCACTCCGCATATTTGCGGAAAGCCGCTTGCTGCGCCATCGCAAGAAAGAGAGAAAAAAAAAAAGGGAGATAGTACAGAGGGTAAATATATATTTTTGGTTTGTTTTTTTTAAGATAGAAGATCGAAAGAAAGTTAGAATGATAGAGAAAACTACAAGAACTATAAGAAGTGTAGGAACAAACAAGAACTAGAAGAAATACCAGGGCTATAACAACTGGGAGAACAATCGAGAAGAACAGGCTAGACGAGCAACAGTCAGAGCGAGAGCGAAAGCGGCATGAGGCACAGCGAACAGCGGTCGCAAAGACTGAACAAAATGGTGGACCGGGGTCTCAAACTCACAGCCCATGGGCCAACTGCTGGGACGGGCGGGGCACAGGGGAGGGGCCCTGTGGCCTTCAAAGCGCCGGCGGCGCCTGGGCTGGCCTCCAGATGAGCAGCCCACCACCACCACGGTGGTGGAATACTTGATGCAGCCCAGCCTCACCCAGACTCTACTTCCAGCGGCCCCCAGGTAAGTTGAGTTTGAGACCCCTGTGGTGGACGCTCCGCTCTTTATAGGCTATGGGGGAGGGGGAGTGGAGCTTTTCCCGCCAAAAACCGTTAGCTTGTAATCTTCCGGCCAAAGGCACTGCGCAGGCACAGCACCCATATGTGTGATGCACAGAGGCCACGATGAAGAAAAATTAATGCTTCTGCCCAGGAAGCCAGGCTATAAAGCCACACAAAAGCTTGTGAGCAATGTTCGCTAAAACTGTAGCAATCAAATATGAGCACCAGAGTCATCTCTAAGGCCGCAGGTGCTGAAGGCAACATGGCATGCTTCTCCACTGCTGGCAATATTCCAAAGGCATGAGTAGGTTTCTGGAACCTCTTAGAAGCTCTCTGTGGTTCTAAGGAAATCAAATATACCATGTGGGAAGTCCCAAACTACGTTTAGAAAATATGAATGCCACAATGGTTTCCACCATGGCTTATCACTATGTGTAAACCCAGCCATGGTATAAACTCCTACTGTATCCACCAAACAAATGTCTTAATTGATTCACTGCCCCATCATATGCTTCCTGCAATCGACAATATGATTATAACTTTCCTGATGTCTCTGAACTATTTGGATCTATTTGTTACACTTTTAGACCAACCAAACCAAAGTTCTTTAGATGGAACACATGTAAATGGGAAAAAAAAGCAATACAGCAATGATAGCATCAGAACATAGTAAAACCAAGATAAAACTAACATTGGGATAAAAACAGTACCGCATGTAATGAAGGCAGTAAAAACAGAAGCAGCAATAAAACAATGCAAAGCTCTAAAAGAGTTCTTAAAATGTGTGGGAGGATATAAATTTCTTCAACTGGCACTAAAAAGACCTTGGGAAGGCATTTCACAGACAGGGCCACCATTTAAAAGGCTCTCTATCTTGCAGCCCTATCTTCAAATCATTTATCATTGTAATTTGGAGGACAAACAATAACTTTAGGGCTCTCATAAGTAAATATGGGAAGAGGCAATATAGCCCCTTCAGGTAATCTGGGCCCATTTAAAGGTTACCTGAAATAGAGTGGCAAACACTGCAGACTGCCAACATAATATGATCATATTGGCAGTCTCAATTAATAATTTTCCCACCGGCTTTGAGCTAAGAGAAGTTTCCAGACCATTTTCAAGGGCAGCCCACATATAACTCACTGCAACAGCCCAAACAAGAAGTTGACAAAACAGGATTTTATTGTTTTTTATTTTTTATGTGCTAGGTTATCTTTTTCCAGGTAGGACAACAGTTGACATATCATGCTAAACAAATAAAGGGCACAATGAACCACCAAGGCCACCTCTTTCTCTAAGCAATAGTGACAAATCCAAGAACACCTTCAAATTATGATCTTGCTCCTTTAGGGAGCATGAAATCTCCTCCAAAACAAGCTGAACACCACTTAACTACACAAACAACCTACAAACAGTATCTATTTGAATTAAATTTCAGTTTATCAGCCATCATCGAATAAACTAAGAAACTAACCCTGCTCAAGAGCTGAACAGCCAGAAGCACTACTACGATTCCTAGTAGAGCAGCAGTATTTCACTCCCCACCCCCCAATGCTGACTCGAAGGTCCGTCTTGCAACTTTGGAACCACAGCTGCTACAGAAAGAACTGTGCTAACTGTGAGGATGGAAGGAGGATACTCAGCTCCAAGTAACCTTGAAGTATGTCTCCAAGGTTGGTTGGTTGATTGGTTGGTTGGTTAGTGTACGGCATTTATTGCCAGGGAGTCTACAATGTTTTACACACAGTAGATGTTCTGGCACCTGCAGCTGCTAGTGGGTTATCACGCTGGTGCACCACGGGGGGAGAACTAGCATAGCACTGGTTGGTCAGAGATGCTCTTGTTGAAGTCAGTTCATCTGGGGCTTTTCCCTGCTGAGGTTAGAGGCAGAACTTGGAATTATCCAATGTTACTTGTCAAAACAGTATCTAGCAGCCATAGCACTGCACCTTTTTACATTTTTTAAAAAGTGACATTATTACTATCAGTCAAAATAGGTTGAGGAGCATGAACTTCAGCATTGCTCATTATACACTAGAAACTGCTCACATAATGAGCAAGCAGGTACCACACCTGTAACTGGGAAGGAAAAAGAACAGATCAAATCAACACACCTCTCACAAACCAAGGCAAGAGAAAACAAGCAAGGGAACAATCCTTCTCAGTCCCTGCAAATGATATACGATAATTTGCAGAGAATTCTTAGCAGTGATCCTTCCATATTTTTCCATGTTCTAAAATAGAAACCTGTCATTATAATCCAAATATCTCACAAACATCCAGCTTTAATTAAACAAGCAGCTTCTTAGATGATGCAACATAAAACAGATGCCAACTTTGCAAATGCATTGAGTTATGATGCTTATACATAGCCACTCTATGGATACTTATCCATACAGACGTGTGTATTCTTTAATGCAACTGCATCTCTCATTTCATGATAAGTTCTTATTTTAGAAAAATTAAGGGTATCTTAAGAAATGTATCCTTCATTGGCTGCCCCATACTGCATATTGCTTCAACTTAGGAACAGGGTTGTTTTTTTCATATTGTCATTGTCCTCTAAAAGAAGACATTTAAACCTCAGTAACAAAAAAATCTGTTTTTCTCAATTGTTTTCCCCACCACCACTTCAGTACAGAGCAACAAGATTAAAATGTGGTAGACAGCCAAATACTTCAACCATTGCAGTCGCTAATAGAGGCATTTAACATTTATGCAGCTTTCAAATGCAAAGCATCTGGTTCCAATTTCAAATCTGGCTTACAATAAAAGTGCCTCCTCCACAATACTTTTATTATAAGCTGTTTTTCCCCTCCTTTTTTCCTCCTTTTTGGAAGAGGCTGCTCCTTCCTTCTTGCTGGAAGCCACCTGACCATTGCCAGGAAGAGGAATGCAAAACATTCCCAGGAGCAGCTCCTGACGTCAGTACAGCATTTCACCTCCCAATGTTCAGAACTGTCTGGAAATTCCAGTCTCTAGTAGAACTAATTGAATGAGATAGCAGCTGTAGCCTGGACTGAATCACATCGAAAACTGCTTCATGTTAGAAGATTACTTGTGGTGTTAAATGCCCAAAACAAACACAAGCCCCCCTCGGGTGGGTCTGAATTAGTAACGCATACTGTATTTTAAATAATATTTTTAACACAACCTTGAACTTTGAGCAGCTGCCCGAACAAAATTAAATACATGCATAAAAGAGCTGTGCATTATTTCTGTGCTTCTAAGAGGGAAGGGACAGGGAGAAAGGAGGCTTATGTAAGTTAACAGCAAACCATGACTCAGCCAGAATTCCTCAAGTGGGTTTATGCCATGTACAGCTGTTCATTTCATCCCATCCAGCCTTCATGATATTAACTTCTACAGTAGAGGGTCTCCTTATTCAACATTAAATATATTTCCTTTTAATTTTAATCACAAATCACATAATCCACAATTAAACAGTGGCATTCACATATAATACCAACAGCACTTGGGGCAACCCCAACATCAATACATAGATACCAAATCTTATACACTAAGTTCTGCAATGCCATAGCATATTTGATTCTACACTTTTCCAATCCTGAAAGGATACATTTTACAAATTACTTCTGACTTTTCATGTGTTGGCTATGGAGGTAAGGGTAAAAAAGGAAAAAGGTACAAGCATGAACAAAGGTATATCTACACAAACATTTTCTATCTCCAGCAAATATTATGTCTCTCCTTCTACCTACATTCTAGAAGCAAAAATGTGTTTAATTACTTTAATAGTAACTACTTTTTTATTCTCAGGCACTATCTAGTTGCAGTTAAGGGATACACTGACCAAGAAATTTATGCTTTCACCATGCTAGTAAACAAACTAGTATTAAATTTGGGGGAGGGGGGGACAGTTTTTGGATTCCTTCCCTTCCTTATTCCTTTAAATATTAAAAAATTAAGAGGATATTAACATTCTTGAATTATATAAATTGCACCAATCTGCAGTTTTAACTCAAGTAAGGCATTTGTTTGAACTTGTTATCTATAAAATATTAAATTATTTTGCCTTTAGCAAAGCTGTTCTACTCCCTTCAAACTGGAGTGCTTTAAAAAAAATTGTACTGTCTGCTACAACAGTTTCAATTATTAGGAACAACAACTTTTCTCACTGCCAAAGAAGTCAGTATGCAGGAAGGAGGGGTTGCAAAAGGATGTGGAGTTAGGCTAAACAATTTATCATAGCAAATTTTTCCATGTGTATGCTACAGGGAAGAAGTTTGTTCAAAATGATGCCTCAAAATCCCATGACTCTCCTGAGTCCAATTCCAGGGACTTGTGGTCATGTAGTCACATCCAACTTTCCGTGGCCCAAGTTCGGCATGAGATTCGTTTCCCTTCAAATCACTAATAGGAACATTTGGCATAAGAGTATAAATTCCCAGATTCCCAGAAGTAAATACTCTTAAAGTGAGAAAACATTATTTAGCAACCTATCACTTCAGAATTTCAACTTGGCTGGTAATTGGCAAAACAACTTGCATTGCAAGAACTAGCAGAGAAATCTCCTAATGACCACAAAGGTGGTAGAAAATTGATATGCTCTATGAAAATAAGTTTCGGACAAGGCAACAAAGTTTTGTATAAAATGTTATACATAGCGTTGCATACTGTTGTACTATGTGGCTTAGTTCCTTAAATACTGACATCTCATATATAATAGCATACCAATAGAAGGATCAGGAGCAGGAGACGACGATGACAACAACAAAGCAACAGCAGCAAATGAAAACAGATCATGGGGGTGAATACAATACATACACACCACTCTAAACTTGCAAATTCTCAACAAGGTCAGAGCAACTATCTTTCCATTCCCTGAAATGCATTTTTCTAGATGTACCATACTGCAGCCAGAGGACATGGCATCAAGACTCTGGGATACCCTTCTTCAGCTTGGTGCCATCTGACTGAGGATGACTTGAAATTATAACCCAACACACCTGGTGGGCTGTAGCTCAACAAAGGGTTTTCTAGGGGTTAAAAAAGGCCAACTGAATGTAGTCACAAGACTACATTGACTTCTGCAGTGTTCCTGCCTATCAACTTTTCCTGACCCAGTCTAGTTCATCCTGGTTCATTATTTTAAGGATTAAGTATGTCACTTCTGCTTGGTAAGCCCACTGTCTGAGAAAGAGGCAGATTCTCCAACACACGTACACCTCATTTTCATTGCAATTTGCAGCCCCTTTACTGTGTCCTATGTACGTGGAATCCAGTTATAGCTATCCCCATGCTTCCATCTGCATAGTGTCAGAATGAGTTCTATTTCTTGGTCATGTGGTAGAAAAGATAGCCAAACCTTTTTGGGCCCAGGGACACATCTGACAATTTGAGAAACTGTCCTGGGCACCACCATGCAATGGTTGCCATGGAACATGGCTAATCACAAAGAAAAAATAACCTAACCAAAGGTAGGATCTGAGCTAAACAACTCCTTTGAACACAGATACACATAAGCCGATTTCACAGAAAACAAACTTTTTTTCTTTGTCTCTTGGCCAGTTCATCTCTTCAATGGCTCACCCACAGCCAACAACTCGGTCCATCCTACATGCATTTCCATCCCCCACCCCCCCATCACCACCACACACGCATACATTCTTCCATCTCCTCTTTTTTTAAGCAAAACAAACCTGAGAGGCAGAGCACCTTGGCAAGCATCAGGAAAGATGTCAACATCACACTGGTGCCTACAGGCACCACCTTGCCTACCCATTTGCTGCAATGTTGCAGCATATTGAAAGCTGACCTTGGTATATACAAACGATCACATAGGACAGTTATTCATCAAAAGTTCTCATATATCAGACACTTTGACGTATGTTAACTGATGCCCCTCACAAGGATGTAAAGTCTGCAAGGAGCTTCCTGCTGTGAATATGGAATGTTTCAGGAAATCAGTTTCTTCTTATTGTATATCCAGTGCAAACCCTTCTCAGGATAGCATTTATTATTTTTAACTTGATATGCAAATGTAGACTAAGTGCACAATTAAAAATCATAAATGCTATAAAAAGTGTCCAAAGCACAGGCAGTGTTTCACACAAGTGCCTCACCATACACATCATAGCAATATATTGACTAGGTTTTACTTGGTGGACTTCGCACCTGAGGCTAAATGTATCTAAAATATAAATGTTCAGAACTGAAAATCCTATTCCAATGTGCTTTTGTCTGTATCTTTTATAAAACAGCCAATGAGGTATAGTGGTTAAGAGCATGGGACTGGAACTCAGGAGACCTGGATTCTAGTCATGACTCCACTTAGTCATGGAACTTACTGGGTGACTTTGGGCGAATCACAAATTCTCAACCCAAATTAATTCAGAGTTGTTGTTTAAGGATAAGATTGAGAGAAGAAGGAGAATTATGTCAGCCACCTGGAGTTCCTTGAAAGGAAATAAGGTGTGATATACATATAATGCATTAATAAATACATAATAAAGGCACTGAAACTTTTCTTTCCCTACTAATAAAGCTTCACTTAATTCATCCAAGAACTGAAGTTGTCATTTCTACAGCAAGTTCATGCAGGTAGATCATAGCCTTTGTGCCCCCAAATGCATTACATAACAATTTTGGACCATTCAGCTAGACCTATTTCTGTTAGTATAGTCTTCTGATCTTCCCTTCAATTAAGAATACCTGCACTGTCACTAGCCCTCTGCAAAAATTTATAGGTTTATTTTTTATTACTTGGTCTGAAGCCACTGAGTAATAAAATACAGACCTATGACTGTTCCCAAAGAGAGTCTATTCGTTTCAACCAAAAAGGTTTGCCCTTTAGCAAAATCCACTCTTCTTCCCTTTCACCATTGTTTATTCCTAGAAAAATTTCTGTATACCAATGTTGGTTTTTCTTAAGTTGTCATTGTAATAATACTTGACCTTTTAAATAGACAGAAAACTGCATTTTTATTATTTTTTACAAATGAAGAACTGTTTCAGGTAGTAGACAGGTCACTTGTCTTTCCAGCAAAATAAAAATCAACAATTATTGTTTATGCATTTACTCCTGGCTGATCAAAAGCATTAAAAGGATTTTAGTGTGTTTCTATACACAAATTTATAAAGCAGAATTATCTTTTAATAGGGCCAGTTTTTAGCTGCACCACTTCCTCATTAAAATAAAATATGGAATATAGAATAGGATTAAACACACATGGGAATGTTTTAGAAACTACCAATATATAATTGAAAATTCTGTATCAGGCCTGAAGTGAATTCCTTACTATACATTTTTTACTCACTTCAACAAAACTGTCTGCTATCCCTTGTCTGACGTCAAATGGACAAAACTGCATTAGCCATTTCTGTCATTCCAGTATCCTTGGAATTTCCTCTTTTATAACAGCTGGAAATCTTCAAGTCTGGAATATCCTCCTTGATATATCATTGTGGCAATGGATTAAGTGGCTTTCTCCACATTTAAAAAAGAGTTCAATAGACTTCTCTCCATTTTTAAAAGAATTAAAATACTTAAGACATGACTGATTGCTCATTTGAAAACATACATGGTACTAAAAAAAAGTTTAGTTTATCATGTATGTCTCATATATTGCATGGGTTTTCACATTGTGCCAAGCCATATTGCCAATAAACAACCACAGGTACAGATGATTAGGCTTACCATGGGTTGTTTTGCTGTTCATTCCCCCAGCCCTCCTGCCAGCTACAGCATATATCACAGGCACCTCCACGAGCACAGTTCCTTGTTGCCTCCGTACCTACATTAGCAACCTTTCTTTAACTAATCTGACAGAGCTGTCAGCTACTGAAGGGCCCTACACTGCCAGTCTCAGAACACTAATCAGAATTAATTTTCTGAATCCTTAGGAATGTGGGAACAAGTATACCAGCTTTAGATTTTTCCAAGGACTTCCACAAGAGCTCAAGTCTACCTCTCTAATACTCATCTAACCTTGGTTAATGTCCTCCACTTTGGCACTCTTTTTTCTTTTTGGTGTGTGTATGTATAAAGGTTGTTTCATGTTACAATAAAGGAATAACACCACCAGCAAAGCACTTTCTTTCCAACTGCTTTTCACCACCTTGCTTGTTACTCCCCTTCATTATTAGTTATCACATAAGCATACACAGGAACAGTTAGCAGGGTAGATAAACATACACAAATATCAAGGCAAAGTAGTAACATAAAGGGTGAAATTGTGCACATTTGAAAGCAGAACAGTAACATGGGTGGGAATGTTCAAACTTCAAAGCAGCAGTCATTCAATCCTGTGCTCTCACACAAGACCAGTATTAACAACTCAAAAGAAAACAAAATTGTGAAAACATTCAGGTTATTCTCCAGTGCCCTTTCTTTAGGAGCACAGGTCAGAGGGTATTAAAAAGAGATGGGGGCAGATGGCAGCAGTACTAATGAGACTGTGAAAAGCAGCAGGGACTTTTCTGCTTTTATTTAAGAGGCTCTGTAGCTGTTCCCAACACACCACAACAATGCCTCTCTGCCAGGTTCAGGTGACCCAACACATCACCAGGGGTTTCAAAAAAGTGTAAAGCAAGACATGGGTTCTCAAGGTGGGTTCTCATACGAAAAATAAGCCACCCTAAAGAAACCTCTGATCACCCACAGTGGATTGTTGTGCTATACAAACTGGTTTATTTTGTCCTAAGAATAAAAAGTTTTAAATAAATTTCATTCTGTTCATGTGAAAACTTTACGAACAAGCTTCTCCTTTAACTATTTCATATTTTCACACATCTTTTACACATACATAAAGTTACTACTATTACTGAACTTCAAATATATTTAGCACCAACATGCTAGGCTGCTTGCAAAATGCAAGTGACATACTCCCTACACAGAAGCTATACTTATATATAAGCATTACACCCATAAACCAGAGGCTTCATATTCACAAAACAGTAGTGATGGAAAAAAACACAATCCATAATTTTGTCATGCTTGAAGCAAAAAAGCTTGCATAGTGGCTAAAACAAAACAACATATATAAAGATCATATGGGATTAATAAAAGACTCTGCAAGAGTGCCGTACCTCATGGGCAGCCCCATAGCACAAAGCTCTCCAAAGAGATCTACATATCCCTCAAGTTAACATTAATGAGCAAGCAACTTGCTCTTTTTGATGACGTTAAACATGTCCACAAAAATGCACCATCTAGACATAAAGACAAAACCAGACTCTGCATTATCCCATTTCATATTACTATGGATACAAATCTTTTGGATAATAGTTGGGAGTCTTGGGGTTCAACTGCAATATTCAGACTTTTAATTTCATCCATTCTGTGTTTCTCTACTGGGCATTTTTCTGCCTTCAACATGCTCATAAGCACAATTTTAGGATTGCAGCATGTAGAATTGAACCATATACCAGACAACTAAATTGACCCAATTATCTCTAAGATAGCACTTATCATTGTTCCCTGGTAATTTTGACCAAAGCATAGTTAACAAGGCCTGAGTTCACACATATGACAAGCCCTGCTGGAGATGGTTTGTTACACAGGAAGCATGGTGAGGTTTGGCACATTTGGTCAATGTGAATCCCCATGGAAAAGCAACAGTCTGTTCTATCATTTCCCTACTTCATCATTGTTTCCCATTGTGTGTGGCTTCAATTTCCATGTTTTTCTGGAGCTTCTTTGTGTCTACCAGCAAGTTTGGCAAAAGCAGCCAGAGCGGCAGTGGCCACTGCAGCCACCATTTTCCTTTGAACGGTTCTGCCTAGCAACTGCTAAGTAACTAGAAGCAGGGAGCTGATTGGCTCTGTACTCTAATTCTTCCATGCCATTTGCACACTCTCTGATGGGGCACCTTGCCTGCCTCACAAGATGCTTCACAGCCCACTGCATTTCTGATTCATGAGGTGCCTTGCTCATGCCACCATAAGGCACCATGCAAGATGGGTGTGACAGCAAAGTAGATGGGACCTCACAGTGGACACTGGAGCATCCTTACACTGCTACCATCCATGCACTGAGCTGCTTGGGGAAGGCAACCCTCACAGTGGATGCAAATTCTGTACATGGATGGGAGGATTGGGCACATGCATAGCAAGGGAGGTGGAGGTATAGGTGGGTGTGCATGCTTATGCATGGGCATGGAGTGTGGCAAAATCAGGGTGGATAACAGCAGCAGATATTGGCTCCATGGAGCAGCTGGGAGAAAAATGCAGCAGCTGGCTGAGAACACATGGGCCAATGGGGATAGGCAGGCAGCGGGATGATGGGGTATGTGCTACCATTTAGAGGGAAGATAGAGGCATGTGGAAACTACCCAAGTTACTAGGCAAATGTGTGTACACAGGACAGAAAGTGAGATACCATTAGCATTACGTGTGAACTCAGCCAATGTGTACCAAGACTCTTCATTCTGTGATGTTAACACATAACACATGCAGTGTTTTGCAGAAGTATCTCTTATGTATGTTTTGACTTTTCTACATGTTATTGTCTTACAAACTGGAATTTAAAGGGATTGAATTGGTGCTTTTACCACCTGAAGTACACAACCCTGTGAAGTTGCAAAATATTTTATTCTGCCACAGAAGTTTAAAAACAACTGACACTTGTTGGTTACATAAGTGTTCACTCCCTTGAGTCAATATTCAGTGGGAGCATCTTTGGCAGCAATTACAGCTGTAAGTCTTTTTGGGTAAGACTCTATAAGCTTAGTGCATTTGGAACTTGCAATGTTTGTTCCTGGCAAAACTACTCCAACTCTGTCAGGTTGGATAGGAACAGTTGGAAAACAACAACTTTCAAGTCTTACCATACATTCTCATTCAAATTGAGGTCTGGGATCTAACTGGGCCATGCTAAGAAATCTAGCTTATTTTAAAACTAGTCCTCTGTTTACCCGGGTGAAGGTTTAGGCTCGTTGACCTGCTAGAAGATGAACTTCTACCTCAGTCCCAGGTCACTTGCAGGACCTAAAACAGTTTTTGCTCTAAAATTGCCCTGTACTTGGCTCCATCCATCTTGCCCTCAATCATGGCCAGTTTCTCAGTCCCAGAAACACATCCCCACAACATGATGCTGCTGCCACCATGCTTCACCAGTGGTATGGTACTCACAACACAATATGCACTCTTAGCTTTGCACCAAACACAGCATTTTGCAGCAAGTTCCAAAAATTCAAGTTAGGTCTCCACTGTCTCCCCCACATGTCTTTTTGCAAACCTTCAATATAAGTTTGCTTCAGGAATGGCTTTTCTCTCTCCACTCCCCATTAAACCGAGTATTGTGGGGTATCTAATACTATGTCCCATAAATATTACTTAATAGCAAAATTAAAAATGCTAAGAATATATAGAAAAAGACTAGCTCAATGCAATCTCACAGGTTCAGACTATTTCCAAACGCCTGCTAGAACACAAAACGTTTTTGACTGCCTCAAAAAACTCAATAGGAAGTATTCCAATCTAGCCTCACTGTGGAGGGAGTTGCAGAACCTTGAGGCCATCACCAAGAAGGCCCTCTTTCACATTTCCACCAAGTAAGCCTATGAAGGTGGTGGAATGAAGAGTAGGATCTCCCCAGAAGATCTTAGGGTATGGGCAGTTTCATAAGAGAGAATATGATATTTCAAATACCCTGTGTTGTGCCACAGTTCTTCTAAACACTGGATACACACCAGTACACATACAGCACTAAAAACAAGTGAATCTGCTTTCTTAGTATCATCATCCCATAAATCACTATTCTCAATTTCTAGTGTATTATATGTGCAATGGCACCCTTCCTTCACTTTCTTGCCACAACAAATTCATAGCTTCCAATGCTACAAGAAATCATAACAACAAAAAGAGTGCTTTTTTAGTGAAGCCACAGTAACTTAATTGACACTGAAAATACTCACTGAAAGGGCATATGAAAAGCCAAAAAGGTAACATGTTACCTATTGTTAAAAAAAAATCTATAAATTAGAATTATCACCACAAGCTAAGGATCTATTTCACAGAGGATGGGGGTCCTGAACCTAACTTGTATCGAAAAACTCAGTCCCAAAATTTCTGTCAGGCACTTACTACAATACTATGGAAGGGTGAGAGAAAGAATTGACAGCAAGCTCATGATTGCTCCAAATCCAAACCATTTATTAAAGAAACTTTCTGTTTTAAGAAGTAAGGTGTCAGTTCTCCACTGTACTGGGACTGAAGATGCTACAAGCAAGCTAACCAAAGTTGCTTCATTTTTTGTCCTTCAGAATAGTTTATTATCTCCAATTCTAGGGTCTTTGAAGAAGTAATCATCTACAGATTGTACAATTACATTTATTTTCCAGCAGTGTTCTTGCAGTCAGTGACTTTGAATTATGTTGAATTTTATTGTGGGGTGGTTAAGCATCTTTCCCTTATCAGAGCTCTATCCCCTCTCCTTTTGCAAAAACTTCAAAGTAAGAATGTAAAAGAGGACTTATTCTCTTTTTGATGGTAAGGATTTGTCTGTTGTTGTTTTTTCTCCAAATTGCCTGCTTGAATATCTATAACTTTTTAAATGTATGCATTCTATCAAAGGGTTCTGTAGGAAAAGTATCCCTTGTTGTTCCTCATCTGACTGATGAACTGCTGATCCAGGGAACTTTCCTTTATCAGTGTAATGAATAGAAGAACTAAAGATACACAAATTCCAAAAGTGTAACAGAATTTCTTTGATTTGTGCTTGCTTGGAGCTCCCCCAACTCATGCCATCCTGCCCCATTAGGATGTGGAAAAAACATCAGCTGAAGAGTTGACGTCCTTAACTTACAGAGTTATGATTTCATGTTGATCACCCGAAAGACCAACAGAGTCACATTGATACACTTCTAAAATCTCATTCCATTATGCTTTTACATATGTGGATTAAAATAATGTTAATTGTTAAATAATTATTTACACCTTGAAAACCATGTAGCATAGCCTAAGTATCTTTTGAGAACTTGGATCTCATCTAAATTATGTGATGAGCTGTTCTGATACAGGAGGCACATAAATTCTAACTGGCTGAGTCTGTTCTTTGTACTTACCAAGGAGGATGGATATATATGACATCCTGTGGCACAGCCTTGAGAAGAGATGCCGTTTCTTTTGCAAAAAGAACTTTGAGTCTAGACTGAATGTTAAGAATTTCTTCTGTGGAAGAACTAGCAGCACAGACTGGTTGCAACTGATGACAGACAGCTATACAGTGGGTGCATTCTTCATGCATTTCTAAGATCTTTACAATTAGTACACCAGATTTAACACCTGGAAATTAAACAATGAAACACATAAAAGTTCTCAATGAGATATTAAGTGTAAGCATAAAGAAGATATACAGACCTATTTTCTTCCTAACATTTGTATGGATGCAGATAAAAAGAAGTGACTAGAAAATAAGCATGCTTACACTTTAAAACATCCATAGGTCTTCAATACACAAAAATCAATGTATCTCCTTTAATCTTTTCAGCTGTTAATTGAGCACCCTATTCATTCACTGCAAGATGCTTTCAAATAAATACTTTAGTGTTGTACAACCTGAATTTACCCCACAGTTAGCCAGAATTATATTTGACCCAATGTGGCCCATAGCACAATAGTAAAGCATGTGGTTTGCATGCAGACAGTATAAGGTTCAGTCACTGACTTCTTCAGTAAAATGTACAGGTAGGTGTATCAGACACCCTAGAATAGACCAGTCTTCCCTTACTGTGTTCCCTGCAAATCTGTCACAGTTCAATTAGCCATTCTGGGAGTGGGGGTTGTTGCCCTGAAAAATGACACAGGGATATTTTAAATAAATAATGTTACAATAATTAAGATCTTGTCATTCCCATGCATATGTTGGTACTTGTAGTCCAATGCATCTGGAAGGCACCAATTTGGGGAAGACTGGAATTGATAAAATGTAAGGCAGTAGCCTTGTATAAGGCAGGGGCCTAAATTCCCGTATGAAAAATGCAACTCAGCAGGCAAACAGTAGGTGGGAAGACGACCTTGATAATCTTCCTATTGGAAAAAAGAAAAACTAAATAGCCATTGGATCTGGATTAACTGATTTTAACAATTGTGTTTACCAAGACAAACTAAGATCAGCAACCAAAACCATACCTGTGTACCTGCCTGGAAAAGTAAAGCGGCAGGAGTAAGAAAAGGGCCTTCTCCAGAAGGGACCTCGGCCTGTGGAACTCTGTTCTAATTTATGTCTACTGAGCCCTATTATTAAAGAACTTCAAGGGGACCTAAAATTCACTTGAGTTAGGACAGTACTGGGGCTATTGTGTATAAGATACTGCTTTGGTTTTAACTGTCACTTTAATTTTATCATCTCTTTTTTATTGCTCTTATCACAGTTTTGTCTTCTTCTAAGAGTTCTACCTAAAAGATGACTTCATAATCTTTTACATAAATAATGTAACATATATTTTGTGAACCTAAGTGTTTCTCAGTCATTCTGGAAGAAGGGGTAAAACTGACCCAACCAAGTTTTCAAAATAGATTATTTACCTAAACAAAGAAAATATTACCTAAACCAGAAAGTAGGATCAGCAGCCCAAAGCAAGATAAGCAGGTCCTTTGCTTCTTAAATCATTTAAGAATGACAGAAAAATTATTTTAGCAGTAAAAATGCCAACATCAGTAAGTTATAATGTTTGTTGCTTGATTATGCACACAGAAAAACCTTCTGTGATCAGCAAAATCTGTGAACTTGGGCATAGTTCAGAAGCCACACTTGAAATTTAAATTTAAGCCTCAAAAGAAATGCTTGAGTATAATGTACCAGGGTTCCCAAGTAGGTTGAAAGTACAGCCAAGAGGGGTTTTAAAACACCACATCAAAGGAGCTCTGTTCCAGTAACACTTATGCATTGTGCATGCAGCTGGCATATCAATTAATATTGACAAGCCCCTAATATGCTTATTCTCCTTTTTCTGCCATTTGAAATACTTTCAAAACCCTCACCTACAAGAAGAGACATTATTATTCTATGAAGTACTTGAGCGGAGTAATGGAAAATACTACAGATGCTTGGAAAGTCAGAACTCTACCAGAGGTTTCAAACCAGATTCTTTACGAATCACTACCAATCACTTATGTTCACACCATTCAAGGGTTTCATTTCAGTGAGGGTAGGCTCAGTGAAATACCTGTCTACTCACTACTCTAGTACTGAGGGTCTAGAGTAGCACTGTAGAAGCACTCCCCCACAATCCCCAGCCACATGCAAACATATTCACCCTCACACTCACCTATGCCCTCTCCCTCACTATGTGTACATGCTCCCCTGTGCTCAGAACTCACACACATTGCCAGGCTCGCATTTTCCCTGCAGCTAGAGGGCATCAGTGAGAACAGGCCATGCCCTCCCCACTAGCTGCAGTGTCCAGCAGAACAGACATGCCCCCCGCAGCCGGGCTATCACTTATGCAGCAGGCTCTCCTCTGGTCCCACAAAAACCCAGCAGTCTTATAAGCAAGATATATTAAAGATTATAAGGAGCTGGAGTCTTATAAGCAGTTAATTGTATGTGACAAAGTGAAGTGTAAGCTAGATGAAACTTTAATAAATTAGCTCAAAGAAAATTTGTTTAAAAGATATCATAGGCAATTGTTGTCAAACAGATTAGATGTCTTTAAAGATGCTAAACGGATGTTAGACATGTGAACATAAATCAGATTAAAAGCCTTTAGTTCTTTTTTAAGCTTGGAACTTTTCTTCTCTTTCGCTTTCCTTTTTAGTAGATATTGGATTGGAACACTAGTAAGCAAAAAAATGTATTTGATTGTATCTGTAACTATTATAATGAGGAGTTTGTCTGTTTAATATTAGAAAAATGAAAAGATCTTGAATTGTGTAGAGTTGGTTAGATTGAAGCTACTACTGAAGAAGAAAGAAGATATTAACTTTTACCAAATTTGGAGAGTCTTTCTTTTAATATTGGTCAAGAAAAAATGGGACTTTGTAAGAAATGGATGGACTGACTTTACCGCAGAAGGAGAAAAAAGATAGTGACTTCTATCCAATTTGGAACCTCTTTTTTTATTGGCTGGAGAAATGGAACTTGGTTTAGATCTAAAAATGTTTTTAAGATTTCATAAATGGATCTGAATATGATTACAGAATGTTAAAAGACTTGTAGTAAGGGGCTGACCCAGTAGTTCTGATGTTTGTGATGACTGATGTTTTTAGTATTGGTTTAAAATTTAATAAAAAATTATAAAAAAACCAGCAGTCTTCACCAGCCACTGGGGCTCAGTTACCTATACACTGCATGCATCCTAACTGCTGCCAAAGCCTGCAGATTCTGGTGGAGTGACATGAGATGAAAACCCAGTGCTTCTCTTTCATCATCCTTGGAAGCAATTTGAGACAGACTGCACCCTTCCCCCCATTCCTAAAATGGAAAAGAAACTTTTTGCAAATGCTCCGGAAAATCTGTCATGAGGGGCATGGATTTGCCCCCATATGCCAGGCAGAAGGGAATAAAAGACACAGAGGAGCAGGAACATGGATGGGCATGGTAACAAGAGGCAGATGGTTGCATGTTTGTTCCCTCTGTAGGTGGTGCAGTCACTTCCCAGAAGTGGACTGGGTTCCACCATGGCCACAAGTCCTCCTGGGGCTCAGAGAACCAGTGTAAAAGATTATCATAGTGAATGTTGTGCATCTGCTCCTGTGCTGCCCCAGAAGTCAATGAACATTCCCAGTCCATCCCTTGACCAGAAATAGGCGTGCAGCCTCCTGCAGGGGTGGGCAGCATCTCCTTCTGGGGACTGCTGTGAAGAATGGAGGGAGGATGCTGTGGTCTGGAAAGAAAACCCTGGGGGTCAAGGAGTTTGAGCCACATCATCCCTCGTATCCATTGTGCCTGGGCGCACAAGCACCCATGTTAGGGACTGCGGCAGTGTGTCCTGTTAGGAAGAGTTTCCCACAGGAGCATGTGTGAGCATTGGCCTAGGACAGTTTTCCAACTGGCCACAGCTGGGGAGGGGCTGGGGGGCAGCAAGACTTGAGAGGTCTTAGGAATGTCAGGAGCAGCAAGGAGGATGGGAGATCTGGCCTTCTCCGGGTGATCGTCCTAATGGTGATGCCCATGCACAGCCTGTGTGCTTCTTATGTCTAAGGCTGCTATCATAAGAGAAGAATGCTGGCTCCCAGAGTGGCCCAAGCACCCTACTATTTCCAAGCACTGTTCCAGCAAAGTGAAGACACTAGACTGGAATGCCAGGCATAGCTGTTGCCATCAAGTGAATGTGCTAGTGAATGTGGTTTGTGGGGTGCTACCGAAGCTTTCCTAGCTTGTTGTGCTGCCAGTACTTCACCAAACATAATAAAGCCACTCTGTTGGGGGTACCTCAGAACTTGAAGGCATCCATGAAAATCAGTTGGTGATTTTCTGCCCAAGTTGGTGTCTGAATCCACTCATTCACCTGTAATCTAATTTCCTGTGCTAGGTAAAATGATGGTAATGTGGCTTATGGAGGAACTTTTTATACTTGCACAGTCGTGGACAGATCACTACGTAGTGCCTTTAGACATACTGGATCTTGCAGCCTTGGGAGGGATTGGGGCCCAGTTAAAGCAATCTGCCCAGGAGCATAGTTTCTTATACAGCTGTTGGGGATTTTCCTATCACACAGCAGGCAATTCTGTCAAAGGTTGGCTGATCGCTGGAATGGAGAAAAGATCCAGGAAGTTGTCACAATAGCTCCTGGGCACCCTCTCCTGCTGAGTGGAACTAGATGAAAAACAAATGGGATGATTGCAAGGACAATGTTGATAGCAAAGCTGGAATGCATCCGCTGCATCTATCACTGCCACCAACTTTGTGGCAGTGATAGATGCAAAAGAATAAAAAAGAATTGCTTTTCTGCTGCCACTACATCTGCAGGATCATCCAAGAACAGTTTCACAGTAGTCAAAGATCTATTACATTCTGTCCCAAGAAAACATTAAATACTCAGTATGACATTGGGATTAGTTTGCATAACAATTTGCAGATGAAACTGTTCATATTTGTGCTGACTTCAGTGTCGCTGTTGGTACAGATCCTGGGGATGTAACTTTAAATTATGATTGTTCAAGTATAATAGATACTTTTTAATCTGTACATGTTGAGGAAGTGAACAAGGTTCATGGATCTCTGTCCTTACTATCTTATAAAAGCTGGGATTATAGAGTAGCAGTTAATGCCCCTTTACAAAAGGATGTGATTCCATTATATTTTATTTATTTATTTGTGGATTTATATCCTGCCTTTTTCCAACAAATGGCTCAAGGCAGCTTACATCATTCTCTTATTCCATCTTATCCCCACAACAACAACCCTGTGAGGTAGGTTGGGCTGAGAGTCTGTGACTGGCCCAAAGTCACCCAGTTGGCTCCATGGCTGGGCGGGGACTCGAACCCGGATCCTCCGAGTCCCAGTCCCATGCTCTTCACCACTACACCACACTGGCTCTCTAGGGGAGGTGGTACGGGTCTTGTTTAAAACCACCACCACCACCTGAACCCCAATGTACTAGATAATTTCCAGTCCATCTTCAATATTCAATATTGGGGGAAAGTGTTGGAGCATGCATTGTTCTTGAATGAGGCAGATTTCTCTAGATATATTTCAATTTTCCTTCAGCCCTGGTTATAGGCCACAGACTGTTTGTCACCTTTGTAAATGACCTGTGACAGGAGCCTAGGGCCCTCATGTGGTCTATATGACCTTTCAATGGCTTTTGTTATTGTTGACCATGCCCTTCTCAACCTGGGGTTCACTAGGATTGTTTTGCAGTGACTCTACTCCTTTTATATGGTGGTACTGTAGAAACTGGCCTATGATGTCCCTTAGAGTTCCACCTTATCCCCCAAGCAATAGACATATACATAGACATATACATGAAACAATGGAAATAAAAATCAGGAATTTGTTATGATAACACCCAATTCTGTCTCTCTTTTCCCTCTAACTTCAAGTTCAGAGTCTGACGTACAAAATGGACTGGATAGGGGCAGGGTGGGGAGGGGGATACTCAGGTTTCAGCAATGCCCAGGAGTATTTTTGCACAGCTAAGACTCCTGTACCTATTCCTGGAGATGTTAGAACGGGCCATGGTGATGAATGTATTATGTCAACTGCAGAAGTTATATTTTATTTCCTCTACTGTAATGCTTATACAAAGAGCTGACTTTGAAGATAATATTGATCTATTTTATGTTTACACAAGGGAAGGGAGGGGAGGGATCCCATGTCACATATAAAAGCATATAATCAAGCAAAAAAACTCTCAAGAGTCTGAAAGATTGAGCAGATGACTGCTAAATCTGGGAAAAAGATAACAGGCTTTAATCCTTTCCCAGTGTTGATTCTTCTTCAGCAAGTCTTGTCCTTCTGTATGAGGATGAACAAAAGCAGGTTGCTTACCTGTAACTGATGTTCTTCAAGTGGCCATCTGTGCAGTCACACAAATGGGTGCTGCGCCTGCGCAGTGCCTAAGGCCAGAAGATTGAAAGCTAATGGTTTTTGACGGGAAGCTCCGCTCCCCTCCCCCTCACTAGTATATATAGAGAAGAGCGTCCGCCATTTTACTCAGTCTTTGAAGACCGATCGTTTGCCCCCTTGTGGGGAAGAAATACATTACAGCAAGTATTGTTGGTATCGTGAATATAAAGATGTGGTACCGATGAGGAAATCCACTCACCAACACCAAGCGGGGTCGGCGGGTGGGTTGGGTGGGTTGTGTGACTGCACAGATGGCCACTCGAAGAACATCAGT
>NW_025335438.1:20301801-20340568 GCF_004798865.1 Varanus komodoensis
CTCCAAGCACTCTTGGATGAAACTGATTATCTGGACCCATTTCAGTCTGGCTTCAGACCCAGGTACGGTACTGAATCTGCCTTGGTCACCCTGTATGATGACCTGTGCAGGGAGAGACAGGGGGAGTGCGTCCCTGTTGGTTCTCCTGGACCTCTCAGCGGCTTTCGATACCATCGACCATGGTATCCTTCTGGATAGGCTAGCGGGACTGGGGGTTGGAGGCACTGCTTTGCAGTGGTTCCACTTCTATCTCAATGGCTGGTTCCAGAAGGTGGTGCGGGGGGGACTATGGCTCTGTGCCATGGCAGTTGTGCCATGGAGTTCTGCAGGGTTCCATTTTGTCCCCCTTGCTATTTAACAACTACATGAAACCACTGGGAGAGGTCATTAGGAGGTATGGGCTGCGGAATCATCAGTATGCTGATGATATCCAGCTCTACCTCTCGTTTTCCAGCAATCCAGGTGAGACAGTGGCTGTACTGAACCGGTGCCTGGCTGAGGTAATGGGCTGGATGAGGGCCAATAAACTGAAGCTCAATCCAGACAAGACGGAGGTCTTGTTGGTAGGTGGCTCGGGCTTCGGGGAAGGGGACCTTGACCTTGTCCTGAATGGGGCTGCACTCCCTCTGAAGGACAAGGTCCGCAGCTTGGGAGTGCTCCTCGATCCAGAGCTTTTGCTGGAAGCTCAAGTAACAGTGGTGGCTAGGAATGCTTTCTTTCAGCTTCGGCTGATTCACCAACTGCGTCCCTACCTGGAGAACTACTGCCTGGCGACAGTGACTCACGCATTGGTAACTTCCCGACTAGACTTCTGTAACACGCTCTACATGGGGTTGTCCTTGAAGATGGTCCGGATACTTCAACTGGTGCAAAACAGAGCTGCCAGGTTGCTGATGGGGACTGGGCATTGTGCTCACATAACTCCAGTCCTCCGTCAGCTTCACTGGCTCCCCATTGAAGTCCGGGCCCAATTCAAGGTGTTGGTTATCACCTATAAAGCCCTTAACGGCTTGGGTCCTGGTTACCTAAAGGAGCGCTTACGTCCATACATGACCTTCTGCCTCTTGAGATTGGCGGCAGAGGCCCTCCTCCGGGAGCCCTCTGCGGTGGCACCCAACCTATGGAATGCGCTCTCCAGAGAGGTCCGCCTGGCGCTGTCATTATTTGCTTTTCGGCACCAGGCCAAGACCTTTTTATTCTAAAGTTATTTTAATTGTTGATTCTATTTATTGATTTTAACAATGTTGGCCAGGATGTCTCCATCTGTATTTTATTGTATTAATTATATTTATTTGTAAGCCACCCCGAAGCTTAGGCTAATAGGGTGACATATAAGTTTGCTAAATGAACAAATAAATAAATGAAACAAGTCGCAAATCTATAGTTGCCATGCATTCAAATGGGGCTCTAGTGAGCACCTGAAGCCCCACTGAAAGACTCCAAGTAGACATGACAGGCCTGATTGTCGGATGCAGATTTTGAAGCCCTTTAAGGAATCTTTTTATCAGTGGTTGTGAAAAAGTGGATGATCCACGTATTGTGCCATGGTAGTAAGAAATTGCAGCCATGTACATCTTTATAGACAATGGCTTGAGTCCTGAATAGTGTAGTTCTAGAAGAAACTGAAGGATATCTGCTATTGATACCGAACGTGGAGTGAAAGAACGAGACTCAGCAAAGGAAGAGAATTTCCGCCACTTTGCTGTGTAGGATCTTCAGGTTGACGGTCTCAATGCATATTCAAGAATCCTCTGAATTTCCGAATGAAGGACTGTTGATCCCTATGTAAAGTCCAGTGATCCCAACAGGGCAGCAGGAGCCAACGGTTCCGAGGCGGTAGTTTGAGTATCGGGTCCATGAGATCGATCCCCAGAGGAGCTAGATGATGCCGATATCGAATCAGTATCAACGTTCATCGAATCTGCCAGGCTGTAAGTTTCAGCAATGCCAAGTCTGGGTAGCATACCGTCCCTTCTTGTTGTGTTATTAAATATGGGACGGATGGAAGATGAAGGAATTCGCTGTGAGACATGCAGAGAAGCATGGAAAACCATGATTGGTGTGGCCACCACGGAGTGATCAACAGTCCCGTGGCTTCGTCGTGAACAATCTTCGATACCACTTTCATTATAAGTGGGATCGAAGGGAAAGCGTAGAAATTCATCTCGTTCCATGGGATCATAAAGGCATCCCCTACTGATCCCAGTCCGATTCCTGCTCTGGAGCAGAAGTTCTCGCATACCCTGTTCTGTCAGGTAGTGAACAAGTCCATGTCAGGATGCCCCCAACGACGAAAGAGTTGGTCACAGATCTGTCGATCCAACTCCCATTCATGGGATGTTGACATCTGTCTGCTCAGCAAATCTGCCTCAACGTTGTCTGTACCAGCTAGATGAACTGCTATGAGAGTAATGTCCCTCAGGATGCACCAGTCCAATATTTGCATCGCAAGTCAGGCCAAAGCGGCTGACTTTGTTCCACCCTGCTTATTCACGTAGAACACTGCTGCAATATTGTCTGAAGTTATCTGAATGACTTGATGTCAGAGCATGTCCTCGAAGGATTGTTGAGCTTTGAAGACTGCGAACAGTTCGAGGAAGGTTATATGCTTTGTGGACTCCTGTCGGTCCCAAGCACCCTGGGTTCGAAGAGTAGAACACACTGCTCCCCAGCCGACCAGGGATGCATCGGTACAAAGAGTCACCGTAGGTTGTGGGGGTCGGAATGGAACCCCTGCATTCAAATTGTCTGGAACTGTCCACCATATCAATGACTGTAGGACAGAGGACGGAAGCCGGATTAGTTTCATAGGTGAGTCCTGATGTGGTTGAAACATCTTGTTGAGACAAAGTTGTAGAGGTCAAAGTCAAAGCATGGCATGTGGAACGGTGGCCACCGACGCGGCCATATGTCCCAAGAGTCTTTGGATCGAGCGGGCAGGAACTATTCTGTCCCGTCCAATTCGATGAATGAGTAAGCCAAGGCTGTGTTGTCGGTGCTGAGGGAGAAATGCCCTTGCCACCGTGGAATCCAAGCGGGCACCGATGAAGTTGATTATCTGCACAGGAATAAGAGAGGATTTCTCTAGGTTAATACAAAGTCCAAGGTCATTCAGTAGGGCACAAGGTGTGCGAATGGATGACAGAAGACCTTCTCTGGTCTGGGAGACTAACAACCAGTCGTCCAAGTAAGGGTATATTTGAATACTGACGACCCGCAGATGTGTGCAGACCAGAGCCATACATTTTGTAAAGACCCATGGAGCGGTAGCCAGCTGAAAGGGAGCATGTTGAATTCGAATATTTCTGAGGCAACAGCAAATTGGAGGAAACGCCTATGACACGGATGAATAGAAATGTGGAAGTAGGCATCCCTCAAGTCCAGTGAGGTGAACCAATCCTCTCTCCTCAGCAACGGCAGGATATTTTGAAGAGTGGTCATTCTAAATTTCTTTGATGTGATAAATTTATTTATGTTTCATAAGTCCAATATAGGCTGGAGACCACCATTCCATTTAGGGGCCATAAAATATCTCAAATAGAATCCGTGGAGTCCTTCAGATCAAGATAGCTGATGAATCGCTCCTTTGCGAAGAAGCTGATGAACTTCGTTCAACAACACCAGCGAACATGGTGTAAACCGGATCGGACTCAATGGAGGAACGATGTCAAATTCTATTCGGTATCCGTGCTGTATGATGGATAACACCCACCAATCAGATGTGATGGACTCCCAAATGGGAAGTCGGCTTTCCAGCCAATCCCCAAATGAGAGGGGGAAAGGTCAGAGTGGGAGGAGAGGAATGGTTCAAACACGTCAATGGTGAAATTTGTCTGCATCAAATTGGCGACGGCCCTGCTGGAAGCGCTGCTGGAGTTGTTGTTTGCGGCGCTGTTGCCATTGTTGATACTGCTGCCTGGGCTGGTAGTGTTGTCGGTAGGATGGGTGGGGCCATGACCACTTATGTTGCTTCTGCGGCTGCATTTCCATATGACGAGCTGTCATCCTCGACTCATGTATGGACTTCAGCTTGTGGTCCGTTCTTGAGTTGCATAGGCCTGACCTGTCGAAAGGCATCTCTTCGATTCTCCTTTTCATCTCCTTTGGTAAGTTGCAGTTTCACAATCAAGCATGTCTCCGGAGCGAGATGACACTGACTAGGGCTCTCGAGTCGGTATTGACATGATGCCTTGTGGTGGAGAGTTGGTGGATAGCAACCTGCATTGCCTCTCTTATGAAGACCTTCGCGAGCTCCCCTTGATTGTCAGGAAGGGCAGAGATGATGTTATCAAGGCGCTGCATTATAAAGTATTGCTAGCGCACCAAGGTTGTTCATAATTTGAAATACGCAGGCCGAGCCCAGAGGCTGCATAGACTCGGCGTGCAAGTGAGTCGATCTTCCTCCCGTCCTTGTCGTGCGGTGCTGTGTGACCTCTAGCCTCTCTGCCCTGAGAGGACTCCACCACGACTGAGTTCAGTTTTGGGTGTCGAAGGAGAAAAGGAATGTCCTGTTCTCAAACCGGGTACATGGCATCGTACCTTCTAGATGTTGGCTGAGGATTGGCAAGCATGTCCCAGGGCTGGACCATCACCTGGTGCAGGGTTGTTATCAATGGCAAGGCGATGGTGGCAGACTGTTCACCCCTGACCACATCATAAAACTTGTCGGTGCTGGGACTGGGCTGCTGTTGCACCTCAATCTCCAGCGACCGAACAAGTAAGGACATCAGCTCCGCAAAGGAGATGTGGGGCTCCTCAGGTGATCCTGGGCCCTAAGAAGTAACAGCGATGTCAGGGGATGTAGAATCCGCTTCGGGCTTGTCCGAGTCGACAAGGTAATGCCCTGGGTCACTAGATGAGGAACCTCTTGGCGACAAGGATCGGCTCTGGCCCCTCGGCTCTCTTACGGGTGCGTCCCTCGGAATCGATGAGGATGGACGATTCTGGGCTGGATAATATCCAAAGGAGTAATAATCACCCCATCCCGAATAGTATGGGAAATGAGGGTCCCAGTTGTCAGAGCAGCGGTCAGCAGAACGGCTCCGCTCTCTTGGAGGAGACATGGCAGTCTTGGTGTCAGGTCCGGTTAGGTATAGGCAACCTAGCCCTCGGGGGAGAATCGTGAATCTCTCCATCCGAGATGGATTCACAAGGTGGAGCCTCAGGATGTTGAGGGGATTCGCTCTCTGCCCGGACTACACGCTGAAGGGAACCCGAAGGGGTAACCCGCATGGCGGCCTGAAGCATCGGACTCGTTGGGGTCAGTACCGAGATGACAATTGGGACCGAGGGTGCCAATGAACCAGATTCATGGGGCTTGTCATGCTTAGGCTTCTTAGCCTTTTGAGCCGGTTTATCCCTCCTAGCCTTCTTGTGACCAGAAGGTTTCTCGGAGTCGGTGTGCTTGTGCTTCTCCCGCTGTTTCTTGGGAGGCGAAGCAGGCTGTTAAGCCACACAAGTCGTGCCCTCATCTGAATGGCGCGAAGGGGCCGCAGTTGAGGCAGAGGCAGAAGCAGGGCGTCGCGGCCTTAGGCACTGCGCAGGCGCAGCACCCATATGTGTGATGCACAGAGGCCATGACGAAGAACATATTATATATTCATATTCCACCCATAGGAGAAACTCTGTGACCAACAACTCCCAGTATCTTTTACCACTGGCTATGCTGGAAGACCACAACTTGTGCACCTATGTTATATGAATTATCTTTAATAACTCTAGCCACCCAATCAGCTGTTAACAGCCTGTAATTTAGGACTCCTTTTTTAAACATTGATTTTGCACCAGCCACTCTCCAATCTTCTGACATAGAGATCAATCTTAGGATCATCACCATTTTTTATGATTAGTAATTCCACATTTGAGTTAAGAACTCTCAGACTGGTACCATATGGACTATTTATTTTCTATTTGTCAATAAGCTCTTGAACTTTAGTTCTTGGTAATATTGTTTGTCTCATTTCCATAGATTCCCTTCCTGAAATAGCCAATTTCTGCAATAAAGACAGATACAAATTGTACATTTAGATTCCCTTTATATTCTTTTAGAACTTCTATATCCTACAAGCACTCCAACCCAGCCAGGTGCCTCCCAATCCTTTGGACTGCAACAATTAGCCATGCTGCCTGGGAATGGTGCTACTTATAGTCCAAGATATCCAGAGGGCATCAAATTGTTAAAGGCTGTCCTAAAAACTCAGGTAGGGTAACATTTTAAAACTTAAAGCGAGATAGACAAGGTATACAGTATATAGCAGTGCCCCCATATCTGCAGGCGATAGGTTCCAAGCCCCCCAGTGGATGCTTGAAAAAGTGGATAGCAGTGAATACTGCATTCGTGAAGGGTAGGGACACAGGACCCTTGCAAAAGTGAAAAAAACCAAATATCTCTAGAGAAAACCTATTAATATGTCTAGGTAAAAACTGAGTATATCTCTAGAATCTTCACACCCACTGAGAGGCAAAATAGGTAAGGCTGGCAAGTACTGAGACAAAGAGTGTGGTATCCCCAAACATACTGGATAGTTCCCAAGAGATATATTTGCAGTTTTTCCACTTTCATGGGGGTCTTGCACCCCTAACCCCCATGAATGTGGAGAGCCAATGGTCAACCTCAGTAAGTGAAACTGTGGTAACTGAGACCATGGAGATGGGGTCCTGCTGTATTTACAAGGACTGACTCTTCATAACTAAATCAAATCCAGCCAGAACTTTCCCGAAAAAACAAAAATGGAAAACTGAAGCTATCATACTTTGGACACATCCTGAGAAGGCAAGACTCACTGGAGAAGACAATAATGCTAAACTAACTAAATATGAGATGGCCCAATTTCATACAGGTAGCCACAGTCTTCAGTTTACAAGAACTAAGGAAGGAGACAGCAATTTGGAAGGCAGTCATTCACAGGATCACCATCAGCTGGGAAAAAAAACTTCATGGCATGTAACAACAATTGATTATAAGCAAGTAGTAATTAATTGCCCAAACAGGATCTTCAAAATATTTCCTTCTATACTAGTTGAAGCTTCCATTCATATTCAAGCAGATCCCACAAAGTACATTGCAGTATATCATAAAGCCATGTACGATGGCTACATCCAAATCTGAACAACTAAGTAGAACTAGTGGAGAGTGCTTGTAGCCACTGTCCTCACCTGAAGGTCCCAAATACAGAAAAGTGCTTATCATGAAGCACAGGGCTATGAGCTAAACAACCGCAAAGCCTGAACTCAGTCAAAAACCAGTTGGTTCTCTTCCTCCATAAAGAGGCCTTGCTAACAGCCATTATTTAAGTGTGCAACTATGTGACATTTGTACATCCATGAGTGGATCTCCTGTCATTTTTCTACAAGTTTAATATGGCTAAACAGGATTCCAAATATTGTTGAAAATGCCTGGGGGAAGAGGGGGAGCATTTAACTTTTTTCCTCTATGTCATGTTTCCAGTTGAAATCCCTTTTCCCCCAGTGCAAAATCTTATTTTCCCTGCAGGAGAAAACATGCAAGTCCTCTATCTGGTAATTGTTCTCCATCCTGGAAATGTTTTTCCAAAGCTCAAATAAAACCACAGCCTAGTAGTTACCATCATCAGGAAATTTGTCTCTATTCTTTTATCAGTGACATCATATTCTATGCAATTGTGCACTATCGTGTTTCTAGGGGGATTTAACAACACTCGAAAGTTAAGATGGTCCAATCCTATCTCACTG
Source organism: Varanus komodoensis (assembly GCF_004798865.1). Classification (NCBI taxonomy): domain Eukaryota; kingdom Metazoa; phylum Chordata; class Lepidosauria; order Squamata; family Varanidae; genus Varanus; species Varanus komodoensis. The sequence goes on from NW_025335438.1 coordinate 20,309,512, forward strand.
ATCTCTGAGCTCATCTGTTTTTTGCATGCTTGCCTTGAGCAAGAGTACAGAATCAAGAAATGTGCAGATGTCAAAAACAACTCTGTGAATCATTACATGTTTTTTAACTATTGTAAGAGATACAGCAAATAAAATCCCAAATAGGATGAAATGGCAAATGAATTACATCTAGACTTCAATGAAACATTTTTATTTAAAAATGCTTCAATGGACTACAGCAAGACTCTATTGATTAGATAATAGTAAATGACTGGCAACAGAAATACAAATACAATCTGTTTTTAACATGTAAGAAAAATACAGTATGGCCATTAACTAAAGAAGCTATATGCATGTGCAAGCTACAGAATTCAAAGTCAACCTTTAGAAAATGATTTTACTGCAACAGCAATCATAGTTGAAGAATCAACTGAGGAGGAACGAGTAAGCAGCTTGCTATTAATTACCTTCAAGGTTATCATGTATTATCTGAATGCAGCCAAAATATGGGATGGATTTTTTACCCTTAGACTTTGAGACTAGGACTGCTAACCTAATACTTCGAAAGCATCATGATCATGATCACATGACTCTGGAGAATTTTTTTTAAGTTAGGGAAAGTGCCCCATAAATACGAATAAGTTTCTGTAGCATGACTGTAATCATTGTACTCTACAAGTATTGCAAACCAGATACATCCTTTGCTTGCACTGAAGAACCTGAGTGACACCAATCAGTACAGTCTTATTAACAAACTTTTCTAACTGCACCTCACTATTCTAGCCATAGGTCTTTAGTTAAACTAAAAACAACAAAATATATTTTAACCAAAATGTTTTTCATAGGAAATACACATGCCAAATTTCCACTTATGGTTCTTACCTGAAAAACTTTTATAATCAGAAATACACTGCTGCCTCCAAAAGCTAATTGCAGTCCTCTCTCGGTTCTGTAGTCTATTCAATCTCTCCGCTAGCCCTCCCCTACAAAGAATAAAGGATTATTTAATTATACCAATATTTAACTTTTCTTGAAAATATCACAAAACAAATATACTATATTTTCTGATCTATTTAGTGCTACAGAGACATGGCAAAATTACACCTACATAGGACATGATTATATCCCAGAACCTTGATTATTATAAGTGGTTTTCATATACATTTTCCAGTTTATTTCCAGAATAAAAAGCATACAAATTTTGAAAAGAGTAGAAGGGTCCCTTTGGATCAGAGCAACTTTTCAACTCCATAGAATAATATCAGCCACTTCCAGTTGAGTGTACTTTTAGCCACTGGCCTAAAATACAGTATATTACTGGAAGATGTGTGACCATGGCAAGGAGTGTGTCTGAAAATACTTCTCACACATACTTGACCTCATGATTCATTTCATAAGCTGGGTCAAGTGTGCACTTTCAGTGGTCTGAAAATTGTACATGGAGGAAATAGTTGAGTATTTGCAAGGGGAATATCATGCAAAGCAAATACACTGAGGGTAATATAGCAACTTATCTACAATTCAGCTACAAAATTGTCCTTGTTAAATATGAACAGCGTATTTTGCCTAAAGTTGGCTTTGAACTAACTTTTAATTATTGTAAGCCACCCCAAGGCTTATGCGAAGGGGGCGGCATATAAGCTGTCTAAATAAATAAATAAATGAAATTGCCAAATGTATGCACCATTTATTCTTAGGCTTCATTATGATTCCTGTCTATCTGTTAGGGGGGTGGCTGGGGATAACCTTAGCAAGGCCTTCCCTCCTAAATCCCAGGGTTATAGATCTCTTCTAATCAGACTTTCCAGTGTGCAAGCCTAGAAACTTTTATAAAACAGACGAGATACATTTGACTTTAGTGATGCTGAATTGAGCTGGATACCTGATATTTTACTACTGTGTGATATATTTCAAGATCACAAAAAAAGGGACAGTAGCTATGTTGGTCAAATAAATAATCCATATTCAGGTAATACTTCTTAGGTCAACTTAAATGCACCACTGTTTATTTTTCCAAGCAACCCTAGGACAGGTACAACCTAAAACTATCTCAGCTTCTAAAACTGCCTCATTTGAATATCTGCAGCCATCTCTCACTTTCCATCCTTCCAGGACTTTAAACAATTGCAGACTCCATGGTTTAAACATCAGTCACTTCTTTCCTCTTTTTGTTTCTTTGTTTAACATTTTGGTTGATGAAGAATTCTGGAGAACTCAAAAGCTTGCACAGTATTTTGTGACATTAGATTTGGCCTAGTAGAAGTCCACCATGATATGGATTTTGTATTTTAATGTTTACATTAGATACCCCTCAGTGTGGTGCCTCCAGATGTTTCTGACTTTAACTCCCAGCAGCCCCGAGTCAGCCAATAATCAGGGATGGGAGTTGCAGTCCAAAGTATCTGGAGAGCAGCCCATTTAAGAAGGCTGGATTGCTTTATTATGCTGTTGTATAAGCATTTTATTTTATTAACTACCTTAGTAATTTTCTTAAATCAGTCTATAAAAGTATGCATCTATGTTTTGTTTTTCCGTAACATAAGTACATCAGCCTAAGTCTTTCCCAACCTGCTCTCCTCTAGATGTGTCAGAGTGCAACTCTTATTGTTGCCAGCCAACATGGCCAATAGCTAGATATGATAAGTGCTGTAGTATAAAACATCTGGGAAACACCAGGTTGAGGAAGGGTGACACTTCAGCATTCAAAAAAGAAATCTTTCCTTCTCTCATCTGCACATTCTAAAATGTCTTGAAACTTTAACTTTGTTAAAAATGCTGATTTGTTTTACACACCCTCCCATTTTCCAAGATATTACACTTAAGCATTAAATATTGGCAGAATGAATGCTGCATTAAAAAAACTGATATAATTGTTTTCAAGTAAACAGCCCAAGTCAGAAGAAACAAGGAGGCAATAAAAGTAAGTGAGTTATTTGTCCTTTTGTAGTAATAAAAAGACCAAAGAGTCTGGAGTATTTTATAATCCTGTAGAACATCTTAACCAGTTATTTCCAGTCAAAAGCATTTTAAAACTTACAAAAGGAAGAAAATGTATACACACTATAGCAATTGCTCTGCTTCCTCGATATTTAGCACCCTTTCTTCTGTGTTCAGGAAGAAGTTACACGACCTTTCCTCTTGAAACATAAGCAAAGAAGCTAACTTTGAATAAATTTATTTATTTATTTTTATTTATTTTTCAATTTATAGCCTGCCTTTTTCCTACAAAGGGCTCAAGGCAGCTTACATCATTTCTCCTCCTCCATCTGATCCCCACAACAACAACCCTGTGAGGTAGGTTGGGCTGAGAGTCTGTGACTGGCCCAAAGTCACCCAGTTGGCTCCATGACTGAGTGGGGACTCGAACCCAGATCTCCTGAGTCCCAGTCGCATGCTCTTAACCACTACACCACACTGGCTCTCTGCAGGATTAAGTGTATCGTCTAGCACAGTTTTCCCACCTGGTTCCCTCCAAAGATATTGTAAAATAACTCCCAGCATCCCACAGTCAGCATAGTCAGATGAAGAAAGCAACACTGGGGAAAACTAGACTAGCACAACTGACATTCAATGCTGTATTCAGCCCTTTGCATCATTTTCCTAAAGTTTCCAGTGAAGAATAACTTTACAAAATACATATAAGACTCAAAATCTAATTTGTAATTTCAACAGTAATTTGAGAAACATTAAATTTAGATTAAAGTTCATTCTTGTAAACAGTATACTAAGTATACACAGTAAGTGTGTTCCAGGTTCTTCTTAGGTACTAGACTCCTAATGTCACAATATACCACAATATAAGCAACTTGCAATCCAACAACAGGCTACAACCCCCATCATCCCTACCCAAAATAGCCAGAGGTAAGGTATAACATGAGTTGCGGACCCTTGCACTAAAACCAATCAGCCAACTATTCTGCATGGCTAGTTATCTGCACTACAGATAAGTGTAACAGCCGTTCATGAATAACACATGAGCTCAGGCTGCTGATTCTTGCACATAGGAAAAGCATTCCATTTTTCAATATACCATTTCCTTATGGGCAAGCTATCAAAAATGACTGTGCACAAGTGTATGCACACACACATTTTTCCTTCCTCATAAAATGAGAAAGGGAGCAGACAGACTAGAATGTGGAACGCAAAACAGAACAGAGACCAAACTGAGCAATTGTAGACAAGAATGGATACCAAAAATGAAAACAGTGATAATATGTCAAATAGCTCATCTGTTTAAATGTACTTATCACCTATGTTTAATAATCTTTAATTACACATTGAAATGCAATAGTGGTTGAGACTAACTACGGTGGATAAGGTATTGGTTTTCACTTATTCATATAATGATATTTTACAGGGTTGATTTGATTTAAATCAAATTGATTTAAATCATGGTTTTCTACATAATTTGCATGCATGTTTGCCTTACAAATAAGTAGAGAAACTTCATTAAAATACTCCCAAACTGGGTCTCTTTTACAGCCTGCTGCCATTATAGGTTTTTTCCTCCAGGAAAAGAATAGCATAACAAACCTCAGGCTATACACAAAAGATCCAAAGACTTATGGAGTATTGTGCTCAAAAGATTTCACCTTCGTTTTTACTGTTTGCCCCTCCCTCCTCACACTTAGCCTCTTGTGTAGATCTATTCCAATCCCAACAATGTTCTATTCATTGAATTTTTTGAAACTTTAGCACTTAAGAGGTAATGGGCTGCTTCTACATACATGGATTTGCAAAGGAACAATGGGATTAAGGTCTTTTTCTCAATTCTTATTTTATAACATTTTTGCTGTGAAGAAGCGGCATGTTCTTGAGAACTGTTCTTGAGAAGACTCAATTCAGTCTTGAGAACTGTTAAACCAAGCCTCTGTGATAGTATCTTCTAGAAAGAAAAGTTGCCCAATAATCTTACAAAAACCTTTGGAAGACATTGTGAATGAATTAATTGAATTCACTTACCAAAAAATTAAACATTACATGAATAAATAGCCCCATGCTACATAATTAAAAACTAACATTTATTTCATGGTGAATAACCTTTGGACTTAATGTATCTTAAACAGAAAAATATCTTTAGATAGATTTTTCCTCAAAAGCATTTAATATTAAAAATATCCAATTTAAATTTAAAAAATCAACTTAGTCCATACATAATTTGGACTATACAATCTATAAAATCTACATTAAGGATATGTGGGATCTAACAGTTTTAAAATGTTTTAAAGGGGCCTTTAAAATGCATATAGTGTAATTATAACGACTGATAGGCAATGTGATACGCATTCTCCAGTGCTCCAAACAAGCCAAATGGTACCCAGTAGGGCATTCAGTTTAAAACATTGTATATCAATTTATTGTGGGAGTCCCGCTAAAAACTGAACCAGGACCAATCAGAAACAAGAAACTATAATCCACAGTCAGTCAGGTTTCATTAATATACATCATGATTTGTCTGATCTCATCCTTTACACTGATATCAGGTTTTTGCTGATCAGTAAATATTGCCCCCTTAATCTTTCTCCTTTGAAGGCTTTGTTCAATTGTTAGCACAGAGATCTTCACTGCAGCCACTGAGCTAACATGTTTCTTCATCACTTGAGGAGACCAAGGTCTGGCACATTTTTCATTATATTTTATATCAGCGAAATGCTCCTTAGAGCTTTTTAGGATAGGTCTTCCTGTCCTACCAAGGTGAAAGAAACTGCATTCAAAACACTCAATTTTATTCAACAGCACTCTTAGTTTTACACTCCCCTCTACTTTCCACACAGATAAGGCACTCCTGTATCCAGCATTTGTTTCAACAGTCTACAAAATATTTCTTTAGATTTATCAGACTACTAAAGGCAAAATTAGCCTTAATATTACAGATCTTTTGGGATTCCCATGCAAATTTGTCATTCGCAAATGGAATTTTCAAAACAAATTTTATTTGCCTTATACGTAACATTGATTTTGCCAAGGTCGAAGAAACACTAGTTATTATTAATAGCACATTACATCTAAAAGATCAGATACATACCTTAACCATTTTCTTTTCTTTGCAGAATCTTCTGGACTCCTCAGACTCTTGTATGCCTTTTTCCTAGGTGTTTGCAAGAGAGTCTGAGCAGATTTTAACCAATCACTTACTAATTTTCCTGCATCTGTTTCATTCCTTGCTCCCAAACTGAACTGAAACTTCTTAGAAAATTTTAAGTTACCAGCTTCTGTTTTTACTGGGCATTCTTCCAGATTTTCACTGTCTGATGAATATTCTGAAATGTGTATAGGGATCGCCTGCATAGAAGAAAACATTTAAATGTATATTTAAATACAAAGTTGACTCAGTACTAATCAGCAAAAACATAACATAAATTGTCATAAAATTCTAACAAGCAGGATTAGCAATACACAGCAATACATTGTCAATACATATGTATTATTATTTATTTATTAAAAGCTTTTCTACCCCATCTGCCACTAGTGTCTCAGGACAGCTTACAATAAATTTTCTACATATAGAAAATTAAGTCTGCAAATGACTAAAGAGATTGTGCAAAGTGGAAATACTATTACCCATTTTTCTGATTTTAAAAAATTACAGTGTTCAAGGTAATTCATATAATTCTAAACTAAGCACTAACAAACCATCAGTAGTATCAAAAATCAAGTCTTAACATTGACCTCCTAGCCTAGTAGAATGGTTCTCCAAGGTTTTCCACATATAAGACTTTTTCAACACCGTGAGTGCCAGATAGTGAACCTTAGACATTCTTAGACAAAGTATTTGTTCTACAGCTAAGCTACAATTCTTCTCCTGTCAAAAGTTTGAGGCAGCAGATAAATCAAAAACTGAACGGAAAACAAAGATATAATCATTGGCAACACACCTGGTTCACACATAACACCAATTCAGGGTTAAACAAGCCTTGAATTGACAGGATGTGCAGGAGGGCTCAAGGGCTCAGCCTCCCTAAACAACACTTCACTTGCCACTCCACTCCACCGGGAACCTGACACTGATAAGTACTGTTGAAAAAGCATTTTGTACCAAAAAACAAAAACAAAAAACCACCACTTCCAAAGGGCTGTTAAAAGCGGCTACAAGGACTGTTCATCATAGTAATACAGTCTAGATGTAACTCAGGAATGAGTTTCTGTAGCAAGGTCTATCATCTCTAGAAACAGGAACAAATGACAACCTAAGCTGAACTGAAGCCACCATGAGGCAACCAGGAGCACTCCTAAACAGTGGAAATCTGGAGTTTTGATGGGAGTGTAAACCCATCAAGAACAGAACTGGGTTGATTGCCTTTCTGACCAAGAATACTCTGGTCTTGTCCAGAATAAGATTAAGCTTGTTTGCTCACATCCAGCCCAGCCCAAATTGTATGCAAATTATGCCATATGAATGTATTTCATAATCAGTGCAAATAAACAGGAATTTCAAAATAGGACTACACATCACATACACATCATATAGGCCCCCAAGTTAATGATCCAAGCCACCACTGCAACAGCATTTCATTATCTATGAACGCAGTGATAATGCGTTGTTAAGTGGTTGAAAAGCCACTCAGAACCCTGGGCTATTTTTAGGGCTGTGGATGGCTTGTCCATCCAACCCATTTGCACATAATGAGAAACTACAGCATGGTCCCTGCTGCACAGTGAACATTCCAAATGGCAGCCAACGCCCATGATAAGGAGCCTCAGGGGAAAATTCATCCAGGATGGCTTCTCATTTTGTGTGAACCAAGCCAGAGTCCGAGATTGCACATCTTGACAAGACACTGGCCTAGTGTCTAAGATAGTAAATTGGGGCTCTGTCCCTTTAAGATATCCCAAGCTAGCAACTGAGTGTAGGGCTAGAGGTGATAACATTCCAGGTCAAGCAGGGATTCCTTGTGACTACCTGTTCCTGCCATCACTGACCTGAATGAAGTATGCACCTAGGTTTGAGGTAATTCTACAGGCCTGCAGCCTTGATCCTTAACCACATACAGTGTCTCTGTCTATTACTAATGGAAAGTATTGGTCTATTATCTAAACATACATCCCACCTTCTTTTCCATATTTTATTACTATAAATAATTGAAAGTATGACATTAAACCAGTAGAACATTCATAATAAGTATTTGCCTCATAACGTTAAAGAATCTCAAAATATGCCTTCAAGGCTTAAAAGGTGTATTTATTAAGGTATTAAATGCATTATATGAGTAACAAATTTATGTATTGTTTATCTTCCATCTAATGAAAATTCTGCACATTCAGCAAGGACCTCACAAGAGAGAGAATGGAAATATGAGGGCCGAACTTCACATTATACACATGAGTAATGGTAAGCAAATAGGCTTTTCCTTGCATTAAAACGAGAAAGGGACAATAAGGAGGAGAGTAGTAGATAGGGAAAAGGAGCATATCCTTTCACCTTTCTAAATCGTCTCGCCCCCAAGCAACTTTATGGTTTCATGTACATTTGTATTCAAATTCTCCCAAGAGACTTCTCATGCAAAAGGGGCTACTAGATCCACAGGTAGCACGCAGTTTGGCCCACTGTCTTCAATACTTTAAACAAGAACATAGCTATTAAAAAAAAACTTGCAGCCACCCACTTGGAATAAATGTAAGTGTTCCAATAAGAATATAAAACTCCCACATTCATTCCAGTGGTAGGCAAAGATCTCTACATGCACACTTGATCTGAGCATACATGCAACTTCACTGAGGTATTAGTCAGTATCCTTGGGTTTGGAGATTGTCCACTGTATGAAAACATGCCCCTCCTATGTTTCTTTAATTACAGGTACCTTCTATCTCAGGGGTTCCCAACATGGGGTACCCACACCACCAAGGGGTACAAGATGGCATTTCAGGGGGTGCAACAAAAAGAAAGACTGTGTCACAATTTGCCAAAATTGGCAAATCATGACTTCTTCACCAGAAATTATCCCAATAATAAAGGTATTTATTATTATTTTTTTGCATTTGGATTCAGTTCTCTTTTGTCAATCACAACAAAATCTAGGAATCATCTGAATGCACAGGTAGACCTGCAAGAAAATTCAGCAAGAAGATTCCACATTTTGACAAAAACATGAATGAGAAGCAGGAACAAAGAAATAATTGAATTTTATGTTCACAATTGGGATTCATTTTACTGTTTACATTTTTTCTAACTGCTCAATTTATATTCAAATTTTATGCACATAGTTAAAAGCTTATTTTTTAGTTCAATTTGTTCACCCACACTATTGTATGTGGTTCAATTTGTGGTTCCAAAATTAAAAGTATGAATTCTTCATCTTCAAATGTGATACTACTTTTGTAGGGAGTGTAAAATGCAACAAACATTCTCTAGAGGTGCAGGACATAGAAAAGGTTGGGAACCACTGTTCTATCCTACCACCTTGCTATCCTGTTAACAAAAAAAAACAAACAAACCAGTGATGAATTACATTTCCAAATTTAAGGACCTCACATTTAAATAAAGCATTGGAAGTTGAGAACATATGTAAATAAGCACAGACCTTTAATGGTGTTTACAACCTAAAGCATTCCCTCCAACCCTGCTCCTTGTTACTTGCTTTAAATTTTTAAGATAACAATTCAGCATGAGTACAACCAGAAACTAAAGCTTAGTTTGCTTCATTTATCCTTAATAAATGAACCGCATTTTCCATCATGCAGAATTAGGAGGATTTGGTTCAGTACACCATCACTGTTTTAAGCATAAATCAGCAGCAAAAGAAAGTCTCCTGCGCTGTTTTTGTCTATCACTTTCTTTAGCAATGACCCATCAAGCCGCATTATCTGTAAAATACTATCAGTGTAAGCCAAATATACTTACAAAGGAATTCCATTTGTTCTGAAATACACATCTAGAAGGGTGAAGTACACCTTATCCAACATATATACGCATACATAAGAATATGTTTGCACCTACTTAGGTTTCCACATTGCACACATCACCATGAGTTAATCTTGTATTTCAACACACTGAGCCAAATTTAAAACTGTTCAGTTTTTCACATTTCCTTGTAAGTCACCTTGAACCAATACTAAGTTCTAAGTGAACTTGGAGTGACATCTTTGACACATGAAAACATAGGAAGTGGGCATGATTTTGTGATTAAACTCATTTGTCTTTCCAATATGTTCCACTTTCTGTCTAAATATTCTAGAGTCTTGTTATGCTTAACAGCAAGGAGGCAGTTGAATGAATCCTCAAAATGGAGAAAGTAATAGCAACTTATGACACAGTCTCTTAAAGTTCTAAAGAAGGCAAAAATGGTATAATATTTTAATACCTATTAAATAGCAATCTAAGTATAATACCACATTCTACAGTTTCTTTCCAGATTCACCCTACTGAACCCCCCTTTTGGACATCTATCTATCTAACCCAGCTTATACTTATAGCAGTTTCAAGCCTCTGCAAGGATAATGGATCCTTAAGAATCATCAGTTAATTTGCTAGAAATCTCTTGCGAATTCTCCTTTAATATGTCTAACAGGCCTGCTGATGCCCTAGTTGATCTATGGAACACAGAGATGCTCTGAGCTATTGAGACAATTCTTTTTAAGGTGCTTTCTTCTATTATGTAGAGCAGGATAAGCAGACCTATTGGTAGATCTCTAGATGACTTGCAGATCAGCAATGAGTTCCAGCACTACAATAACTTTCACAGATAAAATTATACTGCTGGAAGCTTGGGATGGTGGGATTTTTGTATGGAAGAATTTTGAGTTCAGTTCTATGCTCAAAACAAATTCTTGAGCTATGAATTCTTTCAATTTAAGTGGGTGACTTTCATACCTGACACCTGTTAGTAGAACCTGGAGATCTATGATAAAGCAAGTTTCTACAAGACTGATACTTTGCCTACCATAGTTGCAGAGTCATGCTGTCTCTATGATACATCTAGGAGTTGGGGGCAATAATAGGGCAGCTAGCACCTAAATGATAGAAAATCTCAGATAAACCTGACCCAGAATTAGTGTGAGTTCATCTAAAGCAGGGGTCCTCAAACTTTTCCACCGGGGGCCAGGTGAAAGCTGTCGGTGCTGGCAGCGGGCCAAAAAGTTGGTGCCGGCAGTACGCACAGGCCGGCATGTGCGAGCACATGTGCTGGGGCGGGGCACGCAGCAAGGGGAGGTGGGGCATGGGCGGGCATGCACTGCGAGGCGGGCGCACAAGGCAGCAGCTTGCTCACTTGGAAATCATCTTCTCCGAACAAGCAAACTGCTGCCTCTCTGTGAGCGAGGCAAAGTGAGTGGTGGTGGGTGCACACATGGGCATGGCAGGTTCAAATGGGCATGGCAGGCCTGATCCAGCCCCCGGGCCGTAGTTTGAGGACCCATGATCTAAAAGGTTATGCTGAAGCTTTAGACAGCATACTTTATCACTAGCATGTCCATTCATGATGTTCCCGAAGCATAACCTCTCTAAACAGGCTCAAAAATCCACAGGGTGCAGGGGAAAGCACAAGAAGGATGGAGAAGAGAATATAACTTCCGCCATCTCTTTGCCCATAAGGTATAGGATATTCAGAGCACTTCAACACTGGAGGAGTCCTTCAGAAAATTTATGATAATGCCTTAAAAGTGTAATGGATGCAAGTCCTATTCAGTTCAATGAGACTTACTCCTATATAAGCATGCCAAGGAATACAGTATAGATCTGCTCAAAAGACTCTGTAATGTGCAAGAAAGCTTGCATAAAGCCATTAAATGAAATGAACTATTACATAAGAGAGCATTGGCTGTGGGGCAGGTTAGAAATGTAACAAAAGAGGAGGAGGAGGAGGAGGAGGAGGAGGAGGAGGAGGATTTCAAATCAAGATCTTAGTTATACATTTCAGTTTGCCTTTACAGTTGTTTCCCATTTCTCAAGTATTAAATTAAACACCATAGAATCCATCTGGGAAGATCTCATCGTAGCAAAGAAGAAATTCAAGTGTAGCACACACCCACATTTTCAATCTCAGTTGTTTATGTTTACAGTAGTGTGGGAGTCACACCTGTTTTCTTCAACATATGAAACGACAGACAGACAACTGAATACAGTCAGAATGCAAATGATTAAACGTGTGAAAGATTAAATGTGTAGACAGAGTTAACCAACATAAACAAACATGAGACTGATAAATCACTTGTTCCTTAATTTTTCCCAGAGCAGCAAGACCAAGGCGTTCCTTGACAATTATGCTTCTAATATTTACAGTATTTCTAATTTTTTTAACATGCAAAAGTGCTTCTTTATGCCACAAAAGAGAACTCACATGCTCTCCCACAGACACACACAGATTTAAAAAAAGTCCAGGAGCTACCATTCTGCATGGAATGTGACAATGACATTTTTTCTGTGTTAGCTGAACTCTATCTCAAATAGAGAAATTGTTACAATAAAGGGGACATATTCTTCCTAGTCTTCCTGCAGTCTGTTGCACTGATATAGCAACAGTGTAACAGAAATACTGACATTTTAAGTGTCTCCTATGGGCAACATGTGAGTTGTTTAACACATTTAGATGTAAGTGTATCACATACCAAATACACTGTCAAATCATGAAAGTTTTCCAAAACTTCATTAATGATTACTACTGATGGCTAAAGCATGTAATTAGTAACAAAGTATTTTCCTATATAGTATTTCTAGCCAAATAACTGAATGCATGACTTTTTTAAGAATTTTTTTTTTCGGTATTATATGTCTGACAAAACTATTGAATACATACTTAGAATAAAACCTCTGCTGAAAACATTGGTATTTAACTCCTAAGTATACATGATTTCAACTTCAATATTAGTGATATTGAGACATATTAATTTACCCATAGTCTGTGCAAAGATGAGAAATCTAGATCAGTGTTCTACATAATACAGTGTTGTGAGCCAGGTTTTACAAAGTCATAGACATTTCTTTGCAAAAAGCTCTTTATTTGCCAAAGTGCTTTCCAGACCAGAATAAATCTCCGAGCATGTACAGAGGCATTTATTGAACCCAATCTAGTATTAACTTCTAGGAACTCTCCTTTTGATTATGTTTGGGCTCCATCCTTCCCAGAGGGGCCTTTTGGAAATGAGCATGCTGACTCTCTGCATGCCAGCTTCAGCCCTCCTCTCCCAACATATCATGGGGTCAATAGCCATAGCCGCTTTTCTCTCTCTGAGAAACTCCCTTGTTCCAAGCCTCTCCCCAATAACTGTACATCTTGGTTATTCTCAGAGGCTGCTGGAGCATCTGGGGAGTTTGGCCTTGGGGAAGTGCCTCAGCTTCTCTCATCTCACTGTCTAGAACTGGCCCACATTCTAACCTCCTCATGCCGCCTCCTCTGAGTTCAGATCAATGTAGCCTGGGAATGCACACAAAAAGCAACTGCCCTTCTCAGTCCCAAAGTACAGCATAGTAATCCACATGGGCTGCATCTCTCAATTCATCTCCTCGCATCCTCAGTAGGAGAAAGTCACAATTCTCTAATGCAACTACTATGAACAAATACATTCCTGTTAAGGCCAGTGTTACAGGCACTGTGCAGTAATATTATGTGCCACCAGGACAAATAGTAGAGAAAAATAATGTAAAGGCAGTGGAACTTGAATCAGATTAAGGCTCATCAGATTAGAATGAAGTAAGGGCCACCGCCCCATCTTTTCAGAACAGCGATTAGCAACTTTTGAAATGTGGTTAAAATTTTAATGTTATGAATCATTGTCAGATAAGAATATCTTAGTGCCTTATCACATTGTGCATACGATAATTATCTCTATGTGAAGGCTGAGGACTCCTCACCATTTTTAAGTAAAAAAAAAAGTCTAATGCCAATAATATGGCTTGACACAGCTCTAGTCTGTGTGCTTTTGTTATAAACAGGAATCCACTGGACATGTGAGGGTAACATCATAGGAAAAACACATCAAGCAATGTCAAGTCAATTATAACTGGCAATAAAATCTAGTCATACTTCTTATTCCAAAGTATTTCAAGAGCCACAAAGTAATATGAAATAAAATCCATTAGTTATTATTTCTATAAGTCTTTCTTTGGACAAGATATATACTCCAATTCTTATCATGCAATTCCAATTCTTATATTCCTATTCTTATCACATGCTTTGAATTATAAATGAGCACCAGAAATTGAATTAGCAGCAGCAGCTTAGAGTTTTAGTTGTTGCTGTTTTTTAGTGTTTTCAGAAGTTCAAAATGATTCACATTCCTGATCTTACAAAAGGCATAAACTGGATCACATGTAACAACAATGCATTAGTTTAACATCCAATGAGCTGTGGTAACATGTGCATATACTTTCTACAAGTGCACCTGTTTCTACTTTACAAGCAAGACAATAATTGGCACTTTAGCAGGTTGTATAGCATGTAGAAACTCAGACCAGTTGGTTGCTTAGGGATTAAAGAATCCAGTGGTTAACCCAGTGACAAAACATCGGTATAATTCAATATTATAAATACCATACTATGGATAAGAATGCTGAGAAAGGAATGATTCTCTGGGCCACCTAGTGAGTTCAAGGCCAAGGTTCAACGCAAGAACTTCCTGATTTTAGCAGCTATGCTTCTCCAGTTATCTCAGTTACTCAAACCCCTTTAAAATTGTGCAACAGGCTCCTTGCAACTAGAAGCTGTCAGGAGACAGCCATTTACTTTGTTTCTTCAAAAGCTGCTGAGATCAATCCTATGACTGAATTTTAGAATAAGCTAGCCCTCTCAACAATAATTAAGAAGGTACAAAGTGTCTATTTGAATAAATTAGGGGAAAACCCCAGGGAGACGATGAGAAAATAGTCATCCCTGAAAAGAACCAGTAAAGCCACAGGAAAACTGCCTTAAGGAATATTGTTGATAGCAGGATTATTTTCATGTCACAATGCACAGAGTCACCATCAACACACCATGTATGAGAGATCGCTACATTGTAGTGCCTATATTGAGAAACTCTCTCCCAGGCTGTCACATATCAAACACCAAACAAATACCACATCATCAAGAGGGCTTTACCACTGGATCTTAATATCTGAGTCAATCTGTGAGTGAAAAGGTGCTCTATCAGGTATCCAGATCCTAAGGTATGGACAATTCCATTTCTTAGCACAGACATTTTGAATGTAGCATAACATATTAGCAGCCAGTACAACTCCTACAATATTTGTGTAATATTTTTCCCACTCAGCAGTCTAATCATTTATTTTTTAACTAGCAATCTTTTCCAGGGCAGACTCAAATGCAACTCTTGCAATTATGTAAACTTGACAATACTGAGCGTAGATCTCTGTGACCCAGAAATATCCGCAGCAGGCAAATCAACTAAACAGAACATTCATCATGGTGGAGGTCACTTGTCCTGTGACAATTATGGATTTTGGGCACCCCCATGCTATGAACCTAATACTTCAGGGGCAATCTGAGAACAAAAGGCTTTCCTAATTCCCATCCAGAGCAAGCAACTACCTTAATTTCTGATCTCCGTCTGCAGCATCTACATCTTATAAGAATTCAGTCTCAATTCAGTGAGCCTCATATAGTCCACCAATGCATCCAGATCCTTGGCCCAGTTTCTACAAAGCAACCGGGGGGGGGGGGCACTGGGTTCCTAGGCAACAGAGAGGCCATTTCAAAGCAAGCAAAACAGCCTGTAGCATCTCATCATACCTTATCAATATTAGGGTCTGAACAAGATCACCAGACCTGTACTGTGGAAAAATCCCCCACAGTATTCAGCAATCTTTTGAATACCTAAAGTGTTTGGAGAGTAGGGAGGAGAAAGAGGAATATTTAATTGGTTACTTTCTGGGAGATATACAAGGCCCACCTTATCTTGCAACAACATTCAGAATAATCTACTAATTTCAGGAAAATTCTACTGTTCTAAAAATGTAATACTGGGGTAGAAGAGAGCAAGGGTACTAGAAATGAGAAAGACAATGTAAGGAAGGTTGTCTTCTTAAAGTTAAATAGGTCATAGTCTTTAACTCTGATCATAAACATATTTTATAAAGCAAAACAGGTTTTACACGTTATACTCACTCAGCCCCAACTGCAAGCTGTTCCAACCTGTCTCTGCTAAAACAAGTTTTTATAATACCTGAATCAACATAACTAAAATATATCAGTGACCTCCTGGCTGATCATTCATTTTTATTTCAGCAATAAGATTGGCAGTTCTAGCTTAATGTGTTTGCCACTGGATTTGACTAAACTACACAAACTCCTCTAAAACTAACAACTAGAAATAAAGTTACTGAATTAAAACACATGCCACTATTTAATAAGTGAACTTGGTATAGCTAGACCAATTCATGCAGCTTACCTTGTGCTCTCCTACAAATTAAAGCTCTAGTTTATACCTTGTTATAGTTTGCAAAAAACTTTTATCCACAGTAATTTCAAGTACAGCAGTCTTATGGTCATTTTATGCAAGATATTTTGTACTTGGAACCAGATTACCAAACACAGTACACATGCATACTGTATTACAGGCAGTCCCCAGGTTACAAAGGTCCAAGTTATGAACATCTGTACTTACAAATGAACTTCCATGAAGCCTATTAATTTTAAATTAAAGAAATGGTTCATAGTAACAATGCAAGAACTTTTAGAGCTTTGCATCCTATCGCAGAAAATCATAACCATCATAGACAGAGAGAAAGTGAAACAGGTGAGAGGAAAGACCTCCAAATATGTCTTCTTGCCCTGCCAGCCAGAGTGGGGAAGTTCTCTGGCACTTCCTTGGTGCAAAGAGGCGGCCCTGGTAAGTGAAAGGGAGGATATGGAATAAGAACGTAAGAATGTAAATGAGCTTACTAAACAAATGAAATTGACCAAACAGAATTTCTTCGAAAATGCTAATAAACCAGGGAGATAGTTAGCACATAAAGTTAAGAAAGAAAAAGAGAAGAGATTGATCATGAAATTGAAAGACAGAGAAGGACAGCTACATTCACAGAGTGCACAAATCAAGAAAATAGTGGAATACTTTTTTACAAAGCTTTCTCAGAAGGAGGAGATTTCAATCGAGAAAGTTAAAGAACATATTCAAAAGGAAGAGTTACCAAAACTACCAGAGAAATATCAAAAATTATTAAACTAAGAAGTCACGATCATGGAAGTAATAGAAGCAATCAAGTGACAAAAGAATGACAAAACTCCTGGCCCGGATGGACTACCAGCCGAGTTTTACAAATCTTTCGAAGCAATTTTTGCTACACTCTTAAAAGGCATATGTAATGAAGCATTGTTAAATGCTAAGATACCGACTACTTGGACCGAGGCAAATATCACATTAATACCGAAAGAAGATATGGATGTAGCACAGATTCAAAATTACCGACCTATATCACTATTAAATGTGGATTACAAAATTTTTGCTTCCATACTCGCAGAAAGATTAAAGAAGTTATTAGTAGACTTTATCCATCCAGACCAGAATGGCTTTTTGCCAAAAAGACAAATGAAGAATAACCTGAGAACTATCTTGGATATTTTAGAATATTATGAGATACATACCAAAAAACCAACGGCTTTATTGTTTTTAGACGCCCAAAAAGCCTTCGATAATGTTAATTGGCAGTTTATGACAGATGACTCAAATGGAGTTTGGTGAAAGATTTATGAATGTCATGATTTATGAATAAATATCAAGTATTTATCAAAAGCAATCGGCCAGGATCTTAATTAATGGAGAACTTTCAAACCCTATAGAGATTCAAAAGGGCACAAGGCAAGGATGTCCTGTGTCACCCCTCTTGTTATGATTTTAGAGGTACTGAATAGATGTGTTAGGGATGATGAGCACATCAAAGGAACTAGAATTAGGGACGAAAGTTATAAATTGCAAGCATTTGCGGATGATCTGGTTTTCATAATGGAGGAACCTTTCTCAACAATGCCCAAACTTCTACAACGGATTGAAGAATATGGTGAAGTTACGGGAATGAAAATAAATAGAGAAAAAATGAAATTGTTAGTTAAAAACCTTACGCGAGAACAAAAAGACTCCAGGAACAAGTAAATTTGCAGATTGTTAAAAAGGTTAAATACTTGGGAATCTATCTTACAGCTAAATGTACTACCTTGAAAGAAGACAATTATGATAAATTATTGAAGGATATTAAAGGCTTTTTGGAAAAATGGGCCAATTTACAATTATCTTTGATGGGAAGAATAGCACTTGTCAAAATGAACATATTACCTAAACTTTTGTTTCTGTTTCAAATGATTCCCATAAAAATTGATAAAAAATTCTTTGATGACTTAAACTTTCATATCTCGAGATTTATCTGGAGAAAAAAGAAACCAAGGATTAAATTAAAAATGGTTTAGGAAGCTAAAAGGAATGGAGGTTTTGGTCTTCCTGGTTGGATGTTGTATTATCAAGCGTCTGTTTCAACTTGGCTAAAAGAATGGGTAACGTTGGGAAGTAAGAGAATTTTGTATCTTGAAGGTCATGACTTGCAGATGGGATGGCATGCTTATATGTGGTGTGAAAAAGCTAAGTCACATGGGTCCTTCCTGAGTCATTTTATTAGAAGATCTTTAATGTCAGTGTGGGAAAAACTAAAGCTAAAACTGTATAATAAATTACCAAGATGGCTTTCACCTATGGAAGCTTTTGTATATCCAAATGTATTGAACTTTGAAAAGATCATAAGATATGGCGATATCCTGGATAAGGATGGTGGTCTGAAACTGGAGCAAGAAATACAAGAACAGGGACTTAATATTTCCTGGTGCAGATGCAATCAAGATACACTGTCGTGCATGAAGCTCCGACAGAAACAGTGACTCAAGAGGAGACCTTGCACTTGGCACCCTGTGCCCAAGAGTCGACCCCACAACCCAATGCAAGGACGGCTGAACCAGCTACTGCGTCTTCCCCTGAGCACCAGCTCATTGAGCAAATGCCTGGACCTTTATCAGAGACAGAGAGTCATGAGAAAGAGCGAGCTGCAAGTTCTACTAAGAAGGAGGCAAAGCAAACTGCCTCCTCCCCTCCTGACGCTGATCTCCCTGAGCCAGAAACAGAAGACACTATAGGTGTCATAGATTTCTCAAAAGCCGAGAACAGACTTCTTTTATGTAGATTTGAACAATTACAAAGTAGACAGTGTAAGAGAGAAGAAAGGCGTGGCTTGGGAGAATGATCCCACGTGGGCTCAGAAAGAGAGGCCATTATAGGACTGACATCTGCTTAGCTGGGACCACTATTAGGGAACTTATCTATAGTATTGTAAATCTTGTAGACAAGTAACATTAAAGGACTTTACTTTTATTGCTCTGTGGAGAGTTGAATGTTTATACAATCAGCCCATGACATACGCCAAGGATTGTAAAACATGGGGGTTCTACAGAGAACTAACAGAATTTGATCAAGTGATGCTTAAAACAGATGAGAAAATTATTAAAAGACTATATGATTTTTTACTTGACAGGAAAATGGAAGGAGAACAGGTTAAGGAAACTATGATAACATGGGCACAAAACTTTGGATTTAATGTTGAACTAGAAAAGTGGCAAAAACTATGGGAAAGAAACATTAAAGTAACTTTAGCAACTTCATATAAAGAAAACTTATATAAAATGTTCTATAGATGGTATTTGTCACCAAGTCAACTAGCTGTTTCCAAATATGTCAAATAGATGCTGGAAATGTAAACATAAAGTGGGTACTTTTTATCATATGTGGTGGACTTGTGACAATGCAAAAAAGTACTGGATTAAAATACATAGATGGATGGAGGAAATATTACAAAAACCTTTTGCTTTTAAACCCGAAGTTTTCTTGTTAGGCATTATACCAGAAGATGTTAACAGACAGGAAATCTATTTGATGTTGCATCTAATTACAGCGGCGAGGATTGCATTTGCTCAATATTGGAAAAGTGAGGAGCTGCACACCGATGGACTGATTGTAAGAAAGATCTTGGACTGTGCAGAAATGGATAGACAGACTTTATCGTTGAAGGAGAAAGAGGATACTGATTTCTATCGAACTTGGGACTCTTTTTATAATCGGCTGGAGAAACGAGACTTGGCGTAAATTTAGAGATGTTTTTCAAACTATAATAAATTGGAATTTGATATTAGAATGTTAGAAAATATGTAGTAGGAGGTTGACCCAGTGAATCCAATGTTTGTGATGTTTGATTTTTGATTTTTTTTAGTGTTAGTTTAAAATTATATATATATATATATATATATATATAGAGAGAGAGAGAGAGAGAGAGAGAGAGAGAGAGAGAGAGAGAGAGAACATAAGAATGTAATAAATGAAGAAGAGGAGCCCTGATGGATCAGACCAAGGTCTGAGAGAAAGAAGCAATCCAGTACATGTATGGTCAACAGTATTAAGAGTTAAGGGTTGACAGGGGTAGAGATATCCACGACCTTTCAACTTTCATGGGGTTCTGTGCCCCTAAACCCCATGAATGAGGAGAACCAGCTACATATGGAAGTGTAACAGCCATGGAATATTCTTAAGTGACATCAAAAAACAAGGTTAATTCCACGCATGTTACACATGTTGCACTCGGTATTCTGAATCTTTGTCATGATCCCACAAATAATTTCAATAGATTAAGAACCACTTTCTGCCCATTTAAAGCTTCTATGGCACAAATTGAGCAAAACATGTGAAAGTTAAAGCTCCATACTTTTATGTTAGCTGGAAATAAAATTCACTTTTAGGGTTCTTTTTTCCAATATGCCTTAGCAAAAGAAAAACAAAACATAAAACTACACAAAATTTTGCAGAGAACCTTTTCGAAGGAGTTATTATTGCCTCAATAATGAGGAGGAGGAGGAAAGAGCATGTCTTTTCCAGAAGATTTCCATGATGCTCACCTTCTAAGCACTCCCTGACCCACTGTCCCCAATTACCTTCATATCCTAGCTTCAATACAATTCACTGCCCTGTACCAAACGAAGTGGGTCAGAATATGCACTGGTGTATTCACAGAAATCCCACAGAGCTCTGCATTTACATCATATGTTTCTATAATGAAATTAAGGTTGACATTTGAACTACATATAAAAAACCCAGCACAAATGTGTCTACTATTGCATTTTTCAAATCATGGCCCCTACTAGGTTGACTAACATGAAGCAGCTAAGCAGTTTGCAGAAAACAAGCAGCTTCAGCAAACTTTATAACTGTATCTGAAAACCAAGCCTGAAGCATTTCAATCCCTGTGCATCCACAGCACACTCCAAGTAAATGATAAGCAAGTCCTGGCTTTAGTTTTCCATTACGTAAAACACATATTTACCATAAGAAGTTATGAGGATTAACTGAAGCAGCTTTGAACTTGAAAGTTACTGTAAGTAGTTTGTAATGTTTTCTATAAATAGCTTCTAGGGATTTTTCCTTCTCTCCTCCACCCTCAACCCTAAAAAAACAAAATGAAAAATTTCCTGTTACCAGTACTTCTCCACATCTACTACACTATCAAAACTGCTTGAGTACATTTGGAGTATATGCCAGGACAGGACAGTCTGATCTACTTCTCATTACTCAGGATGCAAGGCAAAGCCATTTCCTTTTACACTTCCCCAATTCAGCAAGTGATGACATTCAAGCACAGTGCTGACCCTCAGAGCCCTGCTACATCAGCCTGTGGAGTTGTTTCACCAAAAGTTATTATTTCTCATTGCCAAATAATATTTTTGAGAAGCCCACAAAAACAGGACATGAAAGCAGCCCTTTTCTCCTCTTGTATGTTCTGCATATCTTTTAAAACACTGAAATCATAGCAGCATAAAAGTTAAAAGAAGACTTTGGATTTAAAGAGAAAGTTATCCCTTCAAAGGATATTGCAAATTCACCTCAAAAGGGAAGTTGTAGAACAGAAGTAAATGTTCCAGAACACTTCAGATGTCAAAGTGGGAAGTTGGAAACACACACAGAAATGTGTTTAAATCATGTTCTCATTGAACACTTTTGTTCATTTGTTCTTTAAAATGCACTTGTGGTATAAGATGCAAACAAAAAGCACTTACAAGAAACTTATGACCACATCTGGACAACTCCACTGGTTACTGTCACACTGACTGGGGTTCCTTTATGCCTACATGACGATTAAAGCAATAAAAACACTAAAAACACTAAAATACAACACAAGCATAATATCTGCAAAATAAAAACAACCAACCCAAAGAACCAAACCCACAGACAGACTTAAGGGCCAAAATGCACTTCTTGAATAAAGTGGTCTTTGCCTGCCATCAGAAGGATAACAGACAAATGAGGGCATAAAACCCATGCAATGTTAATGGAGAATACCTCCTCAAGGTAGCAGAAACCATCACCTCACTAAAGGAGTATATGCTGCTATTCTATTAGGCCTGAGCAATATATTCCTTTCATGCTGAGATGACAGAAGCAGAAACTTTTGTTCCCAGGGACTATCTCTGAAAAGCCCCAAATAGTGTCTTGTTTTTCCATACCCCCTAAAGTTCTGCTTATATAAAACTTCATTTCCCACTGGACATCTGCCTTATGCCAGGTTGAGCCCTGTGGCTGGAGAGATTAGGGCAAAAAGAAGGAAGAGAGTTCCTGTGCCTTAAGTTACATTTGACACAAAGGAGGCGTCCTCACAAACCTAACGGTTAAATCAGAAGACAATGTCCTCAACTCCGAAGACTCACCTCATAGATGTAACAGCTACCAGAAAAGCAGTCTTGATAATCAGCAGCTTTAAGAAACAAGCAATCACAAGTCTAAATGAGACTCTTATTTCAATTCAGATTCTAGGTGGAAAATCTATGCATGGGAGAGAATATATGTGTGTGTGTGTGTCTCCATAAGAACATCTGTACTTGGGACACATGTGCAGCATACATATAATTGTTTTTGATGGGAACACCCTGTGCCCAAAATGGTGGAGAGCTTCTGCCTGTCAGAGCATACACTACTGGATTAGATCCAGTTTAGGATTGTATTGCTATCTCAAGCATATTTTACTGGGAGGACATTTCTTTTAATTTAGTAGGATTTACATTTGGGTAACCAAGCTTAGAAACTGCTTAACATATGGTAATTTCTAACATAAGAAATTACTTGATGTCTGGTAATTTCACAGAAACACCTGCACGTATTGAAATAAGAAGTGTTATCTAACTAATTCTGTGCTAGCTAGGACATCACCAGATTCATTTCTTCTACTCTAGTAAAATTATGAACAGTTGTTTGTACTATCTCCCTAAAATTATGAACAGTTTTTACAACTTTAACCTTTGATTTTTTTTCTCTTCCAAACCTCCTTTAGCCTTGAATTAAAATCTGCCAAATCTTTTTAGAAAACACAAGATTAATATTTATCTGGTATGAAAGGCAACTCAAAAACACATGAAGCCCACTTTTTTTCTTTTGGCTTCATGCCCTTTATCTGCCTGCCAGTGAACATTTTGATCATATCATTCTTTTTTCAGTAAGTGACCTTTCTCTATTTGCTACAGGAAAAACATTCAAAGGAGATTTTTTTGTAGATAAATTCTAGCCCATACATGAAAGACAGCAGATCATTAAAAAGGATTACAATTTACAGAGCTGCAATAAAATAAGACATTTCATAATCTGAATAAATCAGAAGACAAAAAATATTGTTCACCACAAATATGGCCACATATTTTGGATGAAATTTGACAACAATTAAGAAATAGCTTGGGGTCAGGTTACCTGAAGGAGCATCTACATTCACATTTACATGAGGTTCTCCTCCAAGTACCCTTACCATACATGGTGAGGTATGTGGTTACAAGAAAAACTTTTTAGTGGCAACCTCTTCCCTGGAGAATGCTGTCCACAGAAAGGTTTACCTAGTACAATCTTTCAGTGCCTTGTGAAAAACTTTTTCCCAGACATTTTAGAAATGGTTTTTCTTGATTTTAGATCTATGCACTATTCGATCCATGCTACTGATTTTACTTCTGGTTTTATGTGTTATTACTGGTTTTATATTGCTTTTATCTGTTTAAGTCAAATAATTGTCACTGTTCTGATGTTTCCTTTCATTTTATGCCTCTTAACTTTTATTACATGTTTTTAATTTGTACACTGCCCAAATAACAGGCTGTTGGGCGGTTAAAATGTAATAAATAAATATATCAATTACAGTGGAACTTCTTAAAAAATGAACCTCTAGAGTTTAGAGAGACTATTAACCTTACTTGTAGAGCTGTGATCAGACAACTGTACTTACATCTGTCATACCTATTCAACTATACTGAAAAGTAATGCTCAGCTATTCAGCTCAGTTTATTGCAACTTTTGAGGAAAAGGAAAAGTTTTAGAGGGGGGAGGTACAGTTAACATGAAATGAGACTTTAAAAAAATGATGTTGTATTAAACAGTAGTTTGACTGCCCCCAGTAGCCTGACAGTGATTCCTAGTAACTAGAAGAAAACATCAAAGGAAATATACTTCAACAACCAAAGCAAAACAACAAAAAAGATAAATAGACAAAATAAAATTACATGCACAAAACACATATGCTACATTTAGAAGCTTAATAACAAAAATTATCCTGAAAGTGAAAGAAAAAATAAGACAATGTTCTGAGAATGAACACAAAAATAATGTAAAAGAAGGATTTCAATCCTCTGTGTTATGCGAAGCCCATTCAGGATACTATAAACACAGTATCATGCTGTGGAATATTTGCATAAAGTAAGACCACATCCATTATCATAGGCCAAATATCCTGCATATTATCAGATAAAATATCAGTGAAGTTAAGAAAATGGGAAGTTATATAAGACTCAATATTATAAACAAAGTAGTTTAAGGAATTAATCTACATATGTTGATAAAGATTCCAATATAGATCTACATTCTGCAATGGTCCAAGCAGTCCATTTTTTTACAGAATTCAACAATCCATGGCTTCAATAAACCATGAATTAATAATAAGTGAAGCAGATCAATGACTCAAGAGGACAACTACTGATGAATGGCTCCTCAAACACCTTTATGATTTTAATGAATTTTTTAATCACTGAGTTGGGAAACCAGATGGTATTTAAAAGCACCAGGCAAGCCTCTCTGAGGAGCTGGACTGCCACAAGTAAGACCTTCAGTAACAGCTGCACCACCTTATCTGGTTGGGCTCCCAGAAAAGAACCACTGAAGTGGTGGTCAGGAGGCAACACACTTAATCTTTCATAGTCCTTATTGCTTAAGTAAACCACGAGCAGTCATTGTGTGCGCACTGGGCCAATGAGTGTTAATACCCTGTTAGTTTCCTTGTGTGTTCAATTGAAATGTTGGCAAATGCCAATTCTGCACTAGTTCCTGGAAGCCTAAGAGAGGCTAGCCATCAAACTATAACTGAGAAGAGGCAGCAATATCTTCTCTATGTGTCTTG
Organism: Varanus komodoensis; assembly: GCF_004798865.1. NCBI lineage: Eukaryota > Metazoa > Chordata > Lepidosauria > Squamata > Varanidae > Varanus > Varanus komodoensis. The sequence goes on from NW_025335438.1 coordinate 20,334,860, forward strand.
ACTGGAACCACTCTAGGTTTGGCCATGCTATGAGGATGATCTAATGTCATTAGGCTTTTATGACTTTAAATGCCCACAATACTACTTAAACACTGAACTTGGAAATGAATAGGCAGCCAATATAACTGGCACTCTATGGATGGAATATGTTCACAATGCCCAGCTTGTACAAGCATTCCAGCAGCTGTATTCTGTAATAGTTGAAGTTTTCAAGACATCTTTAAAGGCAGCCCCACACAAAGTGCATTGCAACCATCCATGTAACCAGAAGATGTATAACTAAGACATGGTCTGGTTTCTTCAGACAGGGTTGCAGACTAAGCTTGTTCTTAGCCACCAATGCCACCTGTACTTCCATACATAAGATGATCCAAACTGTGTACTGGAGAAAGTACAATTCCATTCAAACCAGTTTTAAACTTCCATCCAAATTAGCAGATTTCTCATGATACCTCCATCCTATCTGGTTTAACCTTCAGCTAGTATGCTTTTTTCCCCATACCAAAACTGACTCCAGAGATTTTTTTTTAATTTCCATAGCCTTCCAGAGAGTAGCACATAGACAAAAAGAGATGTCATCAAGTGTATTAATGACACTTTCAGGGCAATTTCTCCCAGCAGATTTTAAACAACCTGAAAGGACAAGATATTATTCATTTCTTTAGTGTCCTGCCTTTCTACCCAAAGCATGGCACTCAGAATAGAAACTTGTGGTGCCCCAAAACTTGAGATACCCCAAAGATCCCAAAGGTTATGAGGTATCAAAGGTCCCACAGGATCACTTTCTAGATCTATCTCTCCTTCCAAGATCCATCTCTACCAGGAAGAAAAACAGAGTCATCGTACCATCATGCCTCCAGGTTCATCCTAAAGAAATGCTGTGGGGTCCAGGAAAACTAATGATTCCTAAGCTAAGATTGTTTCTGCCCTTAAGTGTATGCCATTACTTGCAAAGGCAAATATATATAAAACTGTTCAAAGAATTCTTTTCCTAGAGCAACAAGAGCAAGTTACTCCTTACTAGCTCAGGATAGCACTATAATGTGTTGCAGAAATAAAGGAACATTGGTGGGAGAGGCCAGACTCTTTCACCCCACTCTACTAGTCCCATTCAAAGTATCAAAGTGCTAAAACAGATTGCAGCAAACTGCAGACTTCTGGTTTAGTAAATGTAATTCCTATATTAAGCTTCTATTTTAAAAAAATGTAGGCATGTGCTCATCGTCTGGCATACAAAAACCATAGCTTTACAAATTTGAAGCTACTTTGGAAGTGCTGGGGCTAAACAAGGTATAGAGGACAGAAAGTTTGTTACTCTTTATCAGTATTTCACAAAACAGACCAGCCACAACAAAAAACAAATCTATTACATCCCTGTTGCTTGTGCTTCTGAGCAGTGTTTTCTAGGGCACAGATTGGAATACTATCAATAACTGCAAACTGATTGCAGATTCCAGCAGGACCCAAAAACTGGAGTGGGCAGCAAAGACAATGACAGCTCTACAATGCTAATTCCAAGGTTCTGAAGAACTATTAAAATGCACAGCCAACATAGCTAGAGTTCAATGAGGAATCAGTGAAAATCTTGATTGGACTCCAGTACTTTAAGCAATAAACCAACTACCTCGCAGATAAAGTAAAATCAAAACATACCAACAAACAAACAAATAATGGTCTTGCTGTCACAAATTTTTTTTCGGGGGGGGGGTACAATTAGGAAAACCTGAGGGTTGGATCAATGGAAGCTCTACCTTTCATTAGAGGCAGGAGATCCTCTGGATCCAACTCTGTCTGGATTGTACCACTGTCAGACTATAGATGACAAATGCTGACTCTTCCTCCATGCAAAAAATAAAAAATAAAATGGTATAATTCCTGTACATAGAAAACTATGGTTAGAAAGTGGCATTTGAAAGTAATATATTCTCATCAGCATTTGTAGAAAACATTTTCTTCATGGAAGAGCATTCCATCATGGAAGACTTCATGTACAATCAAAAATGGTACAGTTTATTTACAGATTTATTATCTTATCAGGTGTTTGTGAGAATTAGACCAATGTAGTAAGTTGCAAGCATGTGTCAGGATGTATATGCTACTTTAAAATAAAGAACCTAAAGAATTGCAAACACTATTAAAGTAAGCAAACTTAGCATATAAATACCCCCAACACTTTTATTGCTGAGGGAAAAAAACAATAAAAATCTCATTTTCTTTTCTCCCCCCACAGGAATGACAAAAGCAAAGCAAAATCTCCTACATTTCCCTATGTGATACAGGAAATAATTGAAACCGAGTGACACCTAGTGATGAGCATAAAGTTGATCAGACTTTACACTCCCACATAGTTAAGATAAGGGAGCAAGCTCTGACATGTAGCTGTTCAAGAGTGGGTGTTAAACCATGGGAACCTGGTACAATTCTGTTTCTCTCCTTTAAAAACTAAGCATTAAGTGAGCCAAGACTTAGAGCTGATACATAACTCCAAAAACAAGTTGGTAATGAAATCAGACAAAACAGAAGATTTCTGTCGATTACCTACGTAATTCTGTTCTACATTTTCTCAGGCAAGCACATCCCTACTCTAAAATGGACCTGTTCCAGGTATTTTATTAACAAATAATACAAAGCTGGGAGATAAAAGGTGGAGGTGAATGGATTTTATTTCTGCTTTAAATATCAACAGTTATTCTGCAGACAGTTTAGTGGCAGCCTGATTATGTCTCTTGTAACTTTTGTCCTGTTGCTAGTTGTTTTATGGGCTTCTTAAGCATATTATTTTGCCAGTGGTTCCCAAACTGTTGCTAACAGCGCAGTTACTGGAAGAGAGGAAGGGGGAGAGGCATGGATGCAATGTGATTTGTGGCAGGGTTACAGGAAGGAAAAGCTATGCAAAGGAGAAGCAACAGCAGTTCACTAAGGGAACACACAGCAAGGAAACAGCAAAAGTTTTTTTTCACATTAACACAGTGCACCCTTGAGGAAGGATCTTTCAAAGAGAACAGAGCAGTTGTCTTTAGAAATAAATGCACTTATGTCAGGCTTTTATATAGCCCTTATCCATATGCCTAAGTTGATCTCCTGGATTTGTGGACAATAATGGCCAAGACTGGTACCAGATCGATTTTCCTCACAAGATCAGACAAAACACTGAGCCTTCAACAGAACACAAAAAAGGCACAAGGGAGCAAAAGAGAATTGTTAAGTTTTATGAGCTGATTCAGTTCATTTTCTAAGTAATTGTCCTCAAAATTATTTTATATTAATTTGCTAAAAATCACATGAATCTCTTCATTTCTTTGCAGAATTTGCCATGACAGAGGTGCGTATCATGCAAAAACACGACTTTCTTCACTCAGTGTGAGCCTACGCTGAAACTTATTTGAATGAACTTGACCCTCTTTGGCTGCAGGCCAGCATGCAACGTCACTGAATGACTTAACAGAACACAGTGTTCTTGGCACAAACACAAAAATGTGCTGAAAGCCATGCTGGAGAGAATCTAAGTCTAACATTTCATATTAATAAAAAAGAGTAATAAAGAGATAGTAAATAGACTGCCAGAACCAGTAATCTGAATGTTTGTTTGCTGAAGTTTTTAAAAAGTATTCTATCTCCCATTCCCTCCCTACAACCAAGTAAATGTATGCACTTGGTTCTCTGGACTGAGCCTTTCTCACCTCACCCTCATCCTCAATCCCTCTTCAAACCCAAGCCCACACACATTCCCAGTCCTGCTTTCCCTCAGTGCTATACCTGGAAAATTCCGATTCACCTTTTAGCTTCTAAGAGAAGGAGTAAAAACCTTTAAAACTTGCAACAATCCATGAGTCACTTCCTCTCAATACCTTAATGCAGCAACTGTACTGCAAGCATTTCACATATTTTTCAGTGCATGATAGTGTGTTATACAGTTATGTCATTCATAAATGAATTTTGTTAACTCTGTCATGAAATTAACAGCAAGCAAGAAGGAAGACCATCAAAATCTGAATAATTTACTTTGAACTCAATGTACTTCTTTCATGTAAATAAGCTGATTATTACCTCCTCCCCTATTTCCTCATACGGGATTTCCCCACATTTATTTCCCAGCACCTTGTGCCAAGCTCCAAGTTTCCCTCCTCCATACACTCACTCAGTTTTGCTCTCTGATGACCTTTTTGGCCTTTTGTTAATGTGACTAAGTTCTACAGTATCTACAAAATAAATATATTAACATTTGAAAATTGTATACAAATGCATATAAATGCATTGGCCAGTTTTATTTATTATACCACCCAATAGCCAAAAACTCTATATTATATTATTTTATATGATACATATTATTTTATACTTTATATTTAAATTTCATTGTTTCAATTTATATAATAAACTATATTAACATAATTCAATTAATTTGTATTTTTGATAAAGAATTCTTTTCTGAGATTTTCTCCAGTCAGAATTATACAAAAGTAAGTATAAACAGAATAAATAGTATGACACTGATTGATTAGCTTTATATCCCACCTTTTTCTTTTTTGAAGAACACAAACCAGTTTACATCATCTTCTTCCTCCTGTTCTCAGTCTTAATGTATTGTAATAAACCAAACTCCACAACAATAACCCTGTGAGGTAGGTTGGGCTGAGAGTTTGTAACTGGCCCCAAGTCACCCATTTGGTTCCATGGCTGCAAGGGACCTAGAACCCAGATTGCCTGACTCCCAGACACACACTCTTTATACCACACTGGCTCTCATTATCTTGATCTGGAATCCTACACAGTTAGTTGTGAGTAAGCCCCATTAGACTTAGTGGGATTTATTTCTTAGTATATCTACACAGGTGAGAGTGGTTAATTTGCTTGTAAAAGTTACATATAGCTATATAATGTGATTTTTTTTTTGCACATTATCATACTTTGAACACAGAATGAAGGTTTCTTGGCAAAGAAAAGGAACAATTCAGCCCTCATTATCAAGTTAGATGTACTATGTGATTTACAAAAATACCAATATTAAAACTGTGCACATCTGCCAAACATGGCCCCTCCAAGAAATTCTTAACATGTGTTGGTGATAACTTCCTCCTAGAGAAAGTGGAGGAAAAACAGCTATTGGTGTTATGTTTTCAATCACTGTACACCAATCTGAGAGCATCTAATATGGAACAGTCTATTAAAATTTTAAACACACAAACAAACTAGAGAAACAGCTATCCTTGACTTGATTCTAACTAACAAGGAAAAGACTTAATGTATGAAGTGGCAGATACAAGAACCCTGGGGGAAAGTGACTATGCCATGCCTGAAATTTTGATTCTAAAGGAAATAAAAGCCAAGTGTAGCCAACTGCATATTACGACATTACACATCAGAGGTGCCCAACTTGCAACTTTGGGCCCTCCCATTACAGCCCCTTTCTATTCTTCTCCCTGCAGCAAACTTACAAGTTGGATTGTGGTGGGGGAGACGTAACATACTTATAGGATATACCACTCTAAATCCTCAGTGACCCCAACAGCCAGATCACTATTTTCCCTCTGCTATTATTGGTAGGGAAATAGTGATCACTCTGCAGATCACTGCAGACTGGAAGGCACAAATATTTGTTGCCAACCGCAGAGACTCCTCATTTCAATAGGCAACAAGGGGAGGTTTAAACCACCTCTCCCTGAGATCTCTCTCTCTCTCTCTCTCTCTCTCTCTCTCTCTCTCTCTCTCTCT